>NC_084617.1:30723847-30806347 GCF_033978795.1 Nerophis ophidion
GCCAGTCAGTTACCTCAAAACAGCCTTGTAGTGTCTCTTGGACCCCTTATGACCACCTTCTCACATTTTTTTTGATCACAGGCAGTCTTTTGACCAGAGGCACATAACAGGGGTTGAGGTAAACAAGGTTGTGGTCAGACCAGCCCAGCTCTGGGAGCGCTATGGAGCTATATGCATCCTTGATTTTTGCATACAGCAGGTCCAGGATCTTATTTCCTCTGGTGTGGCACCTGACATACTGAGTGAAGTTGGGTAGGGATTTGTCCATAGTAACATGGTTAAAATCCCCCGAGATGAGGATGAGAGCTTTCGGGTGCTGGGTTTGTAGTCTGGCTATGGAGCTGTGGATGACGTCACTGGCGGCTTGCACTTACAGATGTAGCGACCAACTGTAGTTACTGACTGTGGTTTTCTGAAGCGTTCCTGAGCACATGTGGTGATATCCTTTACACACAGATGTCGCTTTTTGATGCAGTATCGCATGAGGGATCTAAGGTGCGTAATATCATGGCTTACGTGCACTGATTTCTCCAGATTCTCTGAACCTTTTGATAATATCACGGACCGTAGATTGGGAAATCCCTAAATTCCTTGCAATAGCTCGTTGAGAAATGTTGTTCTTAAACTGTTGGACAATTTGCTCAAGCATTTGTTGACAAAGTGGTGACCCTCGCTCCATCCTTGTTTGTGAATGACTGAGCATTTCATGGAAGCTGCTTTTATACCCAATCATGGCACCCACCTGTTCCCAATTAGCTTGTTCACCAGTGGCATGTTCCAAATAAGTGTTTGATGAGCGTTCCTCAACTTTCTCACTCTTTTTTTGCCACTTGTGCCAGCGTTTTTGAAACATCTAAGGCATCAAATTACAAATGAGATAATATTTGCAAAACATAACGTTTACCAGTTTGAACGTTAAGTATCTTGTCCTTGTAGTCTATTAAATTTAATATAAGTTGAAAAGGATTTGCAAATCATTGTATTCTGTTTTTATTTACCATTTACACAACGTGCCAACTTCACTAGTTTTGGGGTTTGTATATATATATATATATATATGTATATGTACGCACAAACATATGTATGTATATGTTTATAGATGTGTATGTATTTGTGTGTGTGTGTGTGTGTGTGTATATATGCAGTATATATAAGTATATGTATATATATATATATATATATATATATATGTATGTATGTGTATATATATGTATATATACATATATGTGCATAAATATATGTATGTGTGTTTAGATATATGTATATATGTAGGTGTGTGTATATATATGTATGTATGTATATATATATATATGTATGTGTGTTTAAATATGTATGTGTATGTAAATGTATATATATGTATATGTACTGTATGTGTGTATATATATATATATATATATACATATGTATGTATACATATATGTATGTATATGTATATATATGTACATGTGTATATATACATTAAACAAACCCAATAAGAGGATAATGGAACAATCTCTCTATTATCAAAACAACACATCAATGGCATGCTAAACCGTCATGCACACGCACAAAAGTATTTTTGGTGCTCTCAACCGTTAACAACCATGTTGCTACAATAATAAGAAAAGTTAAAAAATACAATTGTTTTTACCTAGGGGTTAGCAGGAGCAGGGGCTGTGTGTTACTGCTCCGAAAGAGAGTCCTCTTCTTCCAGGGTTCCCTCTCTTATATAGTGTAAGTCCACAGCAATTTCCTCTTTCTTCCAGAGTGCTTTTTTGGAGCCATATTGGATAACAAAATAAACACATCTTCTATATTCGATCTTAGTTTAAGACTACATAAGACCGATCAAAGACTAGATGTGACCAATGTAAGTCTAAGACTAGATGTGACCGATCTAAGTCTAAGACTAGATGTGATGAAGTCTACTCGGATAAGACTCCAAACGTCTTCTAAGACCAACCAAACAGGCCAGTTGTGAATGAGTGAATGTCCTGAGTTTATGTCAGCAGAATGTGATTTAGGGGGCTGAGACTCTCCAAAATGGCTGCGCTTTGTGTGTCCTTACTGCACAGGAAGTGATGTCATCACAATGGCAGCACCCAAAGCCTTCATCTTCACACTAAATGTTTACGCTCAAGACTTTGATCTCACACTCAAACATCTTTGGTGCCATCTAAAAGTTGGCAAACCGCAAATAGAAGAGTTTCTAAATGGAGGTTCCACGGTACTTGTTGTATAGAACTAACTCCCACTGTAGTTGTTTTATAGAACTAACTCCCACTGTAGTTGTTTTATAGAACTAACTCCCACTGTAGTTGTTTTATAGAACTAACTCCCACTGTAGTTGTTTTATAGAACTAACTCCCACTGTAGTTGTTTTATAGAACTAACTCCCACTGTAGTTGTTTTATAGAACTAACTCCCACTGTAGTTTTATAGAACAAACTCCCACTGTAGTTGTTTTATAAAACTAACTCCCACTGTAGTTTTATAGAACAAACTCCCACTGTAGTTGTTTTATAAAACTAACTCCCACTGTAGTTGTTCTATTGAAAAAACTCCCACTGTAGTTGTTCTATAGAACAAACTCCTACTGTAGTTTTATAGAACAAACTCCCACTGTAGTTTTGTAGTACAAACTCCCACTGTAGTTGTTTTATAAAACTAACTCCCACTGTAGTTGTTCTATAGAAAAAACTCCCACTGTAGTTGTTCTATAGAACAAACTCCTACTGAAATTTTATAGAACAAACTCCCACTGCAGTTTTATATAACAAACTCCCACCGTAGTTGTTTTATAGAACAAACTCCCACTGTAGTTTTATAGAACAAACTCCCACTGTAGTTGTTTTATAGAACTAATTCCCACTGTAGTTGTTCTATAGAAAAAAACTCCCACTGTAGTTGTTCTATAGAACAAACTCCTGTAGTTTTATAGAACAAACTCCCACTGTAGTTGTTTTATAGAACAAACTCCCACTGTAGTTGTTTTATAGAACTAATTCCCACTGTAGTTGTTCTATAGAAAAAAACTCCCACTGTAGTTGTTCTATAGAACAAACTCCTGTAGTTTTATAGAACAAACTCCCACTGTAGTTGTTTTATAGAACAAACTCCCACTGTAGTTGTTCTTTAGAACAAACTCTTACTGTAGTTTTATAGAACAAACTCCCACTGTAGTTTTTTTTATATAGAACCAACTCCCACTGTAGTTTTATCTAACAAACTCCCACTGTAGTTGTTCTTTAGGACAAACTCTTACTGTAGTTTTATAGAACAAACTCCCACTGTAGTTTTTTTTATATAGAACCAACTCCCACTGTAGTTTTATTTAACAAACTCCCACTGTCGTTGTTTTATAGAACAAACTCCGACTGTAGTTGTTTTATAGAAGCATTTTGACAAATAACTGTTGATGTATCTATGAATCAGAAGTGAAACGTGAGATTTGATTGGCTCTCATTTGTCATGTGACATTTTTCACATGAAGGAAATAAAAAATGGTGGAAACTCCTTTTTAAAAACTCCTTTTCTACCTGAGGACTATGGTGACCCTTTGAAGTGGGACAGATATAATAATGATAATGATGATGATAATAACAATAATAATGATAATAATAATGATAATATTTATGATGATGATGATATAATGAATAATTATAATGATTATGGTAATTATAATAATGATATAGTAATGATGATAATTAATGATATTTGTATTATCATTATCATCATTGTTATATCATTAATATCATTATTATTATTATATTATAATTCATTATTATGATTAATGAATGATAATATTGATGTAATAATGATGATAATAATATTAATATTAATAATGAAAATACTAATAACATTAATAATAATCATGAAAATAATGCTGATATTGATAATGATGATGAGGATGATAATTAAGAATTAAGAATAATACTATTAATAACTGATGATGAGAATATTACAAATTAATAATAATGATAATAATAATATGAATAATGATAGTAATAATAATGATTATAATCTGCCAGTGACACAGCAGCTTTGGGACTAAAGTTCCTCAAACATCTTCCATCACTTTTCTCTCCTCGTCTGCAAAAAGCTTCCAGGCGGAACTTTCCAGCTTGTGATGGATGACGGGGAAGGATTTAAAGGGAACACTGCTTAGAGAAGGATGTAATCAAAGAATCTACCTCAGGTGACTTCAGTCTTCTTTTTGTGACCTTTATGACCTCAGTCTTCTTTTTGTGACGTTTTATACAAAAGTCTTGAATATTTTTAGTCTTGAAGTTTGTCTTTTAATGTTTGCTGAGTTCAGGAAAGTCTTGTCGGCCATTTTGCCTTCTGACAACAACACTCAGGCCCCTGAGACCGGCCAATGGGGGGCCAGGGACGCGGTGCCAAGTATTACCAGAGGACTTGGGGAAAGTTTCAGTTTCCTGGAACGTTTAAGTACCAACTTAGTAGAAGACCCGGTGAATGAGCAAAGACTACTCGCAATGTAACTCCTCCCCACAAGGCTCCTCTTCAAGGGGGCTTGGTGGAGGTCTTTCGTGGTTTTTGCCTGGTCCCTCCCTGAAAGTGAGCTGATCTGTCGGAAAGAGATGATGCAGTATTATCTGGCACCTGCTGGTCGTTGGAGCACACTGCAGCTGGTCCTACTCCTCCATGCGTCGGTCACACGCAGGATTCTCACAGGAATGAGGCACAAATACTGTACTGTGTGTTTTTGTGGCAAATTGGAACCTTCAGAAACAACTTTGAGAATAAAAGATACTCAAATAAACGTGTGTTCTACATGACAACTGCACAATAGAACACAACAATTGATGCAACAATAGAACACAATAATTATTGCAAGAATAGAACACAACCATTGATACCACAATAGAACACAACAATTGATGCAACAAGAGTACACAACATTTGATGCAACACTAAAACACAACATTAGATACAACAATGGAACACAACCGTGGATACAACTATATAACACAACAATTGATGCAACAATATAACCCGATGCAACAATAGAACACAACCTTTGATGCAACAATAGAACACAACAATTGATACAACAATTCCAAATTGACAAAGTGAAATACTTTTTTAACAACAAATCCAAGAGTTATTTGTCAAAAGTTACTAATAGTCAAATATGTCAACACCTTGTGTGGAGCACACTTGCACCTACTGCAGAAACACGGTCGATAAAAACCCTCCAGATGTACTATTTGAAAATAACCATACAAATAATGACAATAATAATATTAAAAATAATATTAGCAATAACAAGAATAATAATAATAATAACACTAATAATAATAATATCAGTAATAATCATAATAACAGTAACGGTGATAATATTAATAACAGTAATAACAATAGTAAAAATAGTAATAATAATTGTAATAACAATAATAAAAACAACAGTAATAATAATAGTATTAAAACGGTAATAATAATAAAGTGTTTACCTAAGACTGGAAGGAGTCCAGCACTAAGATGTATGGAACACATTTGACCACACATTCAAAATAATAATAATAATAATAGTAATATTTGTAGTAATAATAATAATAACAATAATAATCCAGCACTGCGATGTATGGAACACTTTTGACCACACATGAATAATAATAATAATAATAATAATAATCATAATATAATAATAACAATAACAGTAATATAAGATGTATGGAACACATTTCACACATTTGAAATTGCACTCTTGTTTTCAGACTATCAAAGTTGAATAAAGTTTTCTTTTTCCTGGGTTTTAGTCACGCAAACTTCCATTTTTGACCTTCAAAAGAGATTTTTCATCAAAATGGATCATAAAGCACAGCTTGCATATGTGTTTGTTAAATCTCTACAGCTTTCTTTTTTATTCATGTTGGAATGAAAATGATATAAATGACATTTGATTATAGAAATGATATTTAATGATAGAATATACATTTAATGATAAAAATGTCGTTTATTGATTGAATATACATTTAATGATAACATTTAAATTTAATGATAGAAATGACATTTAATGATAGAAATTATATGTAATGATCGAAGTGACATTTAATGATAGAATATATATTTAATGATTTAGTGATTTTATCATTGTGATTTTACATGATGATTTTATCATGATTAATCGTGGTGATTTATCATGTTTGTATTCAGATGGTTATATCATGGTGATTTTACATGATTGTATCATGATTTATCATGGTGATTTCTCTTGATTATATTTAAATGGTTCTATCATAGTGACTTAAAACTCATTTGTATACTCTAGCCTTTAAATAGACTCCCTTTTTAGACCAGTTGATCTGCCGTTTGTTTTCTTTTTCTCCTATGTCCCACTCTCCCTTGTGGAGGGGGTCCGGTCCGATCCGGTGGCCATGTACTGCTTGCCTGTGTATCGGCTGGGGACATCTCTGCGCTGCTGATCCGCCTCCGCTTGGGATGGTTTCCTGCTGGCTCCGCTGTGAACGGGACTCTTGCTGCTGTGTTGGATCCGCTTTGGACTGGACTCTCGCGACTGTGTTGGATCCAATATGGATTTAACTTTCACAGTATCATGTTAGACCCGCTCGACATCCATTGCTTTCGTCCTCTCCAAGGTTCTCATAGTCATCATTGTCACCGACGTCCCACTGGGTGTGAGTTTTCCTTGCCCTTATGTGGGCCTACCGAGGATGTGGTAGTGGTTTGTGTTGTGGTTTGTGCAGCCCTTTGAGACACTAGTGATTTAGGGCTATATAAGTAAACATTGATTGATTGATTGATTGATGGTGATTTATCATGATTTTATATGATTATATAATGGTGATTTTATCATGATTATCTAAATGATTATATCATGATTTATAATGGTGATTTATCAGGATTATATCATGCTGCTTTAATCGTGCTGATTTTATATGATGATTATATCATGATTCTGTCATGGTGATATTATCATGGTGATTTTATATGATGATTATATATTTATTTATCATGGTGATTTATCATGATTTGATCATTGTGATTCTATCATGGCGATATACTATGATTTCATATGATTAAAACATCATCATTTATCATGGTAGTTTTATCATGATTATATCCAGATGGTTGTATCAAGGTGATTTTGTATGATGATTACACCATGATTTGCCATGGTGATTTTATCATAATTTATCATGGTGATTTATCATGATTATATCTAGATAATTATATCATGGTGATTTTACATGATTATATCATGATTTATCATGGGGATTTTATCGTGATTGATCATAGTGATTTCCATCATCCGTCCCTCCATTTTGTACTGTTTATTTCCTTTGTAGTCGCGGGGGGTGCTGGTGCCTATCTCAGCTACAATCAGGCAAAAGGCGGAGTACATCCTGGACAAGTCGCCATCTCATCGCAGATCATAGTGATTTATCATGGTTGTATCTAGATGATTATATCATGGTGATTTATCATGATTTTATATCATGATTTATATGATTATATCATGATTTATCATTATGTTTTTATCATGATTATATCTAAATGATTCTATCATGATTCATCATTGAGATTGATCATGATTCTATCAAGATGATTCTATCATAATTTATCATGATGATTTCGTAATTATTCATCATGACGGTTTATTGTAATGATTTAGTCATAATACTTTCATCACTTATCTTGATGATTTGATCATGACAGTTTATCGTGATGATTTATTGTGATGGTTTCGTCATATGATTTACTGGTAGTCATGTTTTTGTCATGATCATTTATTGATTTAGTCATGATCATTTATTGATTTAGTCATAATGATTCTGCCCGATTGTAGCTGAGATAGGCACCAGCGCGTATTACATAATTACCGGCAGTGTTAGCTGCTGAGAATAATATTTTAATGCAAGACATAGGGAGACATGAAAATAATCTGTTACAGTAATGGAGAAGAGACGTAAGAACACATGAATATGATTGTGATGTAACATTATTCGATATTAAGAAGGGACTTTTATTTTGAAGGCGAGTTGCTCCTTCCTCTGGTTTCCGGAAGTCTGCGCGTGTCAGTCTGACGCTCACTTGTTTACACACGAGACGTATTTACGTGTTTCAGCGTTCAAAGTTTGTTGTTTCTTCCCACAAAGTGCCTTGGAAACATTGTCTGTAAGTCTTGTGTCTGTTTTACGAGTAACATGAAGACGTTGTGTGTGCGTGTAAATGTAAAAAATAGTACTGTGTGAAGATAGCTTGTTCTCATGTTTTAGCTTGTTGCTACTTAGCATGTAGCTTCTTTGCTCGCTAGCTCACTCCTCTAAATGAGGGTGCAATGTTTGTGTCTCTCCTCCTCAGTATATAATGTATATTATCCTGTGTTGTTTACAGGCATTCCATATGTTAATATCATTCATGTGTGGCTTTGAGTGTTAGGACTATTTGCATACATTTATGAGCACTGTTTACTTGCTATTGTATGGGCTGTGTGTGTATGTGTGAAAACACATTATGCAGCAAAAATGTATGGACATGTTACTTAGTAATGTTTGTTTGACATAAATTTTGTGTCTCTTTATACAGTTTTACAAAAAAGAAAAGAAACGAAAACAAAACAAATCAATACTAGGAAAAGACAAAATAAAGAAAGAAATGACCAATTAGACTACAAGAAAGGAAAAGTGCATTCTCTGTGAAAACCACTAAAACTTCTTAAAGATAAAAGGCCTGGACTCTTTCTTCCATTTCCTTGGGATCTTCATGTTAACTATCTGTCAAATTGTTTACGTCACGGGCACAGACACGTAGGACGGAATAATGATGAACACATGAAAAATGATCTCAGTGTCACTGGTGAACAACATGGGACACATTTTAATGATATTACTGAAAACTGTTTTAGTAACACTCTTAATGTGTGATTCTATATATATATACACACACATATATATATATATATAGACCTGATAACACTTTAGTATGGGTAACATATTCACCATTATTAGTTGCTTATTAATGCAAATTAGTAACATATTGGCTCTTGATGAGTAATAAAGTACTTATTAATGCCTTATTGTGCATGGCCTTATTATACAAGCAGTAAGCCATTAACGAAGAGTCGTCCCTCAATAAGGTTAGAGTTAGTGTACTTAGAATATGTTCCCCTAGTGTCTTAATAACTCTAAATTAAGTCTTTGCTACTAAAAATATGTTCCCCATACTCAAGTGTTGTATATATATATATATATATATATATATGTATGTGTGAGCAGGGCATGCGCAGGAGCCGGCTGGAAGCAGATGACAGGTGAGTGGATACCTCAGCCGGAACGAGTTATCTAATCACACCTGTCTCTTATTTAGCTGCGTTGGTGACAACATCCGGGGCTGAAAAGCAAGAGGGAAACCAGAGGCGAGAGAGGGGAGAAGGACAAAAACTGTTGGCACATGTGAAGAGGGAAAATTAAAATTTGCTAAATTACAATATTGTACACCTTGCAAAACGCTTGGCACAGTTTGTCGGTCCTGAGAAGAACCCTGCGACACATTAGGCGCCCAAGGCAACAGGACCGAAAAATGTCGTCTCCGACACCCTTGAAGGCACTGGGAAGAGTCCTGGCGGAAGTGTCAGCGGCTTCGCGGCAGCAGATGGATGCGGGCCGCCAGCAGACCCAGATACTGCAGACACTGGTGAGCAGAGCGCGGGGGGGGGGGGGGGGGGGGGGGCATCGGGAGCAGGGACTTCTGCCTCCATGGCGGAGTCTGAAGACCCACAGGCATTCCTCAGCGTGTTTGAGGCCACGGCAGCGGCGTGCGGCTGGCCAGAAGAGGAGTGGGGCGTGAAGCTGCTGCCGCTCTTGACGGGGGAGGCGCAGCGGGTGGCGCTCAGTTTCTCGGCGCCCGCCCGGGTGCATTTCCCCAGACTCCACCGCGCGGTGCTGGATCGGGCCGGCAGCCACCCGGAGGACCACTGACGGCGATTCCGTGCGATGCGGCTGGGACCTGAGGACCGGCCATTCGCTCTGGCCCAGCAACTGCGGGACATGGCGGCCCGGTGACTCCAGCCAGAGGGGGAGGACAAAAAAAAATGTTCGAGCAAATCCTGATCCGTGGGACCTGTTGGCGGCAGTGACCCTGGTTGAAGACCACCTAGCGGTTCACAGGGAGGCGACACCAAGAGTGGCCGAAAGGCCCACCCCAGCACCATGAATGGCCGAAAGGCTCACCCCAGCACCGAGACTGGGAGAAAGGCCCATCCCGTCCCCGCGACGACGACTCGCACAACCGGAGGGGGTATCCTGGACCCACGAGCAGGGTCCCGACCTGGACATGGACACACCGCACCACACCACACACAAAGTATCCAATATCAGCAGTAACAAGGCGGGGTTTCAGGGATTGTAATGGTCACTATGCTCCTTCCTTTCAGGGTACCGGCGCTGCTGAAGGGACGCTTCCCCCGCAGACGGCACCTGGAACACCAGGGCCGGTGTGCTGGGGGTGCGGACAGCCTGGTCACATGAGGGGGGACAAGTGATGCGGGTTGTCGGTCCCCCAGCGCCCGCCCCTGACTCAGGGGAGTTGTATTGTGTCCCGTTAAGGGTACAAGGGAGTACATATCGGGCAATGGTGGATTCGGGTTGGAGACAGTCCATGATCCACCAAAACAAAAACAATCATGGAGATGATGATTTCATTTTCCAGCATGCTCTGGCACCTGTCCACAGTGCCAAAACCACCAGTAACTGGTGTACTGACCATGGCATTACTGTCCTCTTTTGGCCTGCCAACTCTCCTGACTTAAACCCCATAGAGAATTTGTGGGGTATTTTGAAGAAGAAGCTGAAAGACACCAGGCCCAATAATGCAAATGAGCTAAAGGCCATTATTGAAGCATCCTGGGCATCCAAAACACCTCAGCATTGCCACAGGCTGATTGCCTTCATGCCACACCGTATTGATGCAGTAATTTGTGCAAAAGGATTCCCAACCAAGTACTGTGCATTAATTGACATTTTCAAGTGTTTCATTTTGTTTTGCTGTCATAAATCTTTTTTTTTTACTTGGTCTGAGGAAATATTCTCATTTTTTGAGATAGGATCTTTGAGTCTTCTTAAGCTGTATGCCATAATCAGCAATATTAAAATAATAAAAGGCTTGCAATATTTCAGTTGATGTGTAATGAATCCAGAATGTATGACATTTTCATGTTTTTAGTTGCATTACAGAAAATAAAGGACTATCCCAATATTCAAATTTTCTGAGACAGTCCTGTATATAGTTAAATATATATGTAATATACATACGTGTAGATGTGAGGAATTGTTTACTACAAATATAAATCAAGTTTAATTTCCCTTTAAGACGTCAAACTTTCAATGGTGAAGAAAGAAAAACCAACTTTATCAGGAGTGTCAACCAGGAGTAAATTAGATCTAGTGAAATCTTCAATAAATAAAAACACACTTGAGGGCAGAAAAATATTTTATTAGTTCTCTACATGTACTTTTGTACTGCAAAATATATATTTTTTTATGAAGGACGTAACATTTAAATACTTTTCTTCTAGCTTCCAAATAATAAATATTGATCCACTCTAATATGTACATTATACTTCTTCAATATTTCAACTTGCAACAAGTACATGAAACTCATGTAGTACACAACAATGTTCTTTTTTTACAAAGTACTTCATAAGTACAATCATGTTGTGCGATGACAGTAATACACAAACTGCAGAAAGATTTTCACTTTGGTGTTTTTTTTGTAAACAAACTTTGTACTTCTTACTTCAGAATGGACCATTTGATCTGCTCCTTTGCCGACTGCAGTACCTGAAACAAACACAATTTACAACCTTAATTTGTACTCAGACTATTTGTAATACTACTACTGCTCCTTTGCCGACTGCAGTACCCGAAACAAACACAATTTACAACCTTAATGTGTACTCATACTAGTAATACTACTACTGATCTTTACCGACTGCAGTACCTGAAACACATACAGTTTACTACCTTAATGTGTACTTATACTACTTTAAATACTACAACAGCTACTTTGCCTACTGCAGTACCTGAAGCACACAAAGTTTACTACCTTAATGTGTTTTTATACTACTTGTAATACTACAACTGCTCCTTTGCCGACTGCAGTAACTGAAACACACATAGTTTACTACCTTAATGTGTACTTATACTACTACTGCTCCGACTACCGTACCTGAAACACATAAACTTTACTACCTTAATGTGTTTTTATAGTACTTGTAATACTACAACTGCTCCTTTGCCGACTGCAGTACCTGAAACACACATAGTTTACTACCTTAATGTGTACTTATACTACTACTGCTCCGACTACAGTACCTGAAACATATACACTTAACTACCTTAATGTGTTTTAATACTACTTTTTATAGTACAACTGCTCCTTTGCAGTACTTGAAACACACAGTTTACTACCTTAATGTGTACTTATACTACTCGTAATACTACTACTACTGTTGCTCCTTTGCCGACAGCAGTACCTGAAACAAACACAATTTACTACCTTAATGTGTTCTTATACTACTTGTAATACCACTAATGCTCTTTACTGACTGCAGTACTTGAAACAGATACAGTTTAGTACCTTACTGTGTATTTATACCACTTGTAATACTACTACTGCTCCATTGCCGACTGCAGTACCTGAAACAACCACACAATTTACTCTTTTATGTGTACTATTACTAGTACAGAATAGAACTGTAATATATACTACTGCTTTTACAGAATACAAATTTGTGATATATTAGTACCAGTAAACAAAGATAGTAATTGTTCTAGTACACAGTGAAAGTTTTCATTCACATGCAAAGTATTTTGAGTACATAGGTGTGTAATAAGTGGAAGTAGTGACAAGGAAGTATTTGGATGTTGTACTTGACTAAGATAAAATAAGTAACGTTGAAATATTTCCAATGTAAGGAAACAGAGGAATTAGTGCAATAACACAACGTGGCCACTAGAGAGCAGACTCAACACATTCCTGAATCATGACAACACTGGAAACATTTTTCTATTAGTAAAGCAGACTCAGTCATTGATGAAGAGTTAGTCAAACTTACATTAGAAGTCAGAGTCAGTTTGTCACTGATTTGCTGTGAGGTTCAAGCAAGAAAAAAAGACAGAGAGTTGAAAGATTTGCATAAATATACATACAAACTTAGTCAAATATCAAAATACATTAACAATATGAATATTATTATACAGATGAATAAATAATATTGATATAATATTATTATAATATATGATTACATAATAATATTCGTATTATATATGAATATTTAATAATAGTATTAAATATGAAGATATAATAATAGTAATAATATTAATATTAGTATACATGAATTTATATAATAATATTAATACAATATATAATTCTACAATATTATTCATATAATATAAATATTACTATATATGAATATATAATAATATTAATATTACTATACAAACCCCGTTTCCATATGAGTTGGGAAATTGTGTTAGATGTAAATATAAACGGAATACAATGATTTGCAAATCCTTTTCAACCCATATTCAATTGAATGCACTACAAAGACAATATATTTGATGTTCAAACTCATAAACTTTTATTTTTTTTGGCAAATAAAAATTAACTTAGAATTTCAAGGCTGCAACACGTGCCAAAGTAGTTGGGAAAGGGCATGTACACCACTCTGTTACATCTCTGTGGAGAGATGGAGCCGGCAAACGAGCAGCGGGGCAAGGCACAAGGAAGGCGGCGAGGAGGCAGAGAATGCGGGCGAGCGGCGGGGCGGAGCGTACCGGGAGCGACGCCGCAAGCGAGATCAGGTGTGTGGATCGTGCACCTGGACACGATTGACATATCTCCTCACGATGTATAAAAGGGGAGAAGGAGGAGAGAACGGGGCAGAAGGAGTTGGAGAGCCCGCAGCAGTGTAAGAGGAGCGAAAGCGACAAGAGAGCGAGCAGTAGACAATGACGACGTGGGCGGCTAAAGAGTGGACCGAAGAGCGAGCAGTGGAGGTGGGAGCACAGAGAGACTGAGGGGGACGAGAGAGACTCAGTAGAAAGTACAAGAAAATAAAAACTCTGTAAATGTCTGGTAATCAAGCCTGATCCTTCCCTGTCTCCAGGATCCCGCAATCAGAAAGTGGTACAGTGGCGCCCAAACCGAATGGACCATCGGAGGCGAGGGAGGACGATCTCCTCTGGGCTCTCGTCGGCGCGTTAACTGAGCTGGCTGCAGGCAGCCGGCAGCGGTTAGAGGAGTCCCGCCAACAGTTGCGGCTCCTGCAGGTGCTGTCGGACGCCTCCCCCCCAAAGAAGTGGTGGAAGAAGAAGCGGTGAAAGAAGTGGTGGTGGTGGAGGGAGAAGAAGAAGGGGTGGTGGTAGTGGTGGAAGAAGAAGCGGTGAAAGAAGCGGTGGTGGTGGAAGAAGAAGAAGAAGAGGTGGTGGTGGTAGTGGAGGAAGAAGAAGAAGTGGTGGAAGAAGAAGTGGTGGTGGAAGAAGAAGAAGTGGTGGTGGAAGAAAAAGACAAAGAAAACAAAGACAAAGAAGAAAAAGACAAGGACAAAGACAAAGACAAGGAGAAAGACGAAATGGAAGAAGAAAATGAAGAGAAGACAGGTGGCCGTGGCAGTCTTTATTTCCCGCCCCTTCATAAACGGTAGGGGGGAGTTGGCTTAGCCGGTTGGAGTTCCGGCTTGTGCCTGGCAATGGAGGTGTGTGGAGAGACAGAGGCGGCGAACGAGCAGCGGGGCATGGCCCGCTGGAGCCCGGCCCAAGATGGCGGCAAGGAGGCGGAGAATGCGGGAGAAAGGCGGGGTTGACCGTGCCGGGAGCAACGCCGCAAGCAAGATCAGGTGTGTGGATCGCGCACCTGAATACGATTGACATATCTCCTCACGATGTATAAAAGGGCAGAAGAAGTTGGAGAGTCCGCAGCAGTGCAGGAAGAGCGAAAGCGACAGAGAGCAAGCAGTAGACGACGACGACGTAGGTGGCTAAAGAGTGGACCGGAGAGCGAGCAGTGGAGGAGGAGCTGAAAAGCTGATTGAAAAATAAAGCTAGTCAAACCTGCTCAATCATGTCCTTCCTTGATTGAGCATCAGTCCATCTTAGATGATCTCGGGCCCAGAGAAGCCGGCGATGTTTCTGGATGTTTTTGATAAATGGCTTTTGCTTTGCATAGTAGAGTTTTAACTTGCACTTACAGATGTAGCGACAAACTTTATTTAGTGACAGTGGTTTTCTGAAGTGTTCTTGAGCCCATGTGGTGATATCCTTTAGAGATTGATGTCGGTTTTTGATACAGTGCCGTCTGAGAGATCGAAGGTCACGGTCATTCAATGTTGATTTCCAGCCATGCCGCCCACGTGGAGTGATTTCTCTAGATTCTCTGAACCTTTTTTATGGTATTATGGACCGTTGATGTTGAAATCCCTAAATTTCTTGCAATTGCACTTTGAGGAACGTTGTTCTTAAACTGTTTGACTATTTGCTCATGCAGTTGTGGACAAAGGGGTGTACCTCGCCCCATCCTTTCTTCTGAAAGACTGAGCATTTTTTGGGAAGTTGTTCCAAATAAGTGTTTGATGAGCATTCCTCAACTTGATCAGTATTTTATGCCACCTTTCCCAACTTCTTTGTCACGTGTTGCTGGCATCAAATTCTAAGGTTAATGATTATTTGTAAATAAAAAAAAGTGTTTATCAGTTTGAACATCAAATATGTTGTCTTTGTAGCATATTCAACTGAATATGGGCTGAAAATGATTAGCAAATTATTGTATTTCGTTTATATTTACATCTAACACAATTTTCCAAATCATATGGAAACGGGATTTGTACAAGCTCCCTCCATCAGTGTGTGCATGTGTGTGTGAATGGGTGAATGTGGAAGTAGTGTCAAGGCGCTTTGAGTACCTTGAAGGTAGAAAAGCGCTATACAAGTGCAACCCATTTAATTTAATATAATATATGAAAATATAATAATAGTCATATAAAATTAATATTATTATATATGAATATCTATAATAATAGTCATATAATACTAATATTATTATATATTAATAGTGTTCATATAATATTAATACAGCTTTATGGCTTAGTCAGCATCTTGCAGTGTTAATGCAGTTATGATCATGCCGTACATAAACACATGCAGTGTGTGTATGTGTGTGTGTGTGTGTGTGTGTGCGTGCATGCGCATGTGTGAGTGCATGTGTGAGTTACCTGGGCGACACTTTGTTCAGACAGTGGGTTGTCGTCCACCTACAGGAGGAAAGAAAAAAATAATGAAAGACAAGAAACAATGAAAAACGTGTTTGTGTCTGTACGTGTGTGTGTGTGTGTGTTACACACAGGAATAGTGTACATGATTATGTTGTAAAAGACGAAGAGAGAGGGATATAATGCTAACAACACCTTGGCAAATATCCCATTTCTACTTTGTTTACGTTTATGCATTTTTCTTTGAAGTGTAAAAAAGACACACGTTGTCTTTTTCGGAATGTTACTGACACCTTGTGGCCAGTTGGCACTGCTACATCACATTGATTTTAATTAATTATATTACTGTAACATGTCACTTTAGGTATAGTTGATGGATTATTAAACAACTATAACAACATGTCATTAATCATATTTTAGTTATAGTTCATGGATGATTATATGACTATAACAACATGTCATGAATCATATTCTATAGCTTATGGACTATTATACGACTATAACATGTCATACAATATTTTAGTAATTGTTCATGGATTATTAAAAGACTATAACATGTCATAAATCATATTTTAGTTATAGTTTATAGATAATTAAACGACAATAACAACATGTCATAAATCATATTTTAAATATAGTTTATAGAATAGTATACGACTACAACATGTCATAAATCATATTTTAGTTATGTTTATGTATTATTATACAACTATAACATGTCATAAATCATATTTTAGTTATAGTTTATGGATTACTACAAGACTTTAACAACATGTCATGAATCATATTTTATAGTTTATGGAATATTATACGATTACATGTCATAAATTATATTTTAGCTATAGTTTATGGATTATTAAACGAAATAACATGTCAAATCATATTTTAGTCATAGTTTATGGATTATTATACGACTATAACATGTCATAAATCATACTTTAGTTATATTTTATGGATTATTATATGACTTTAACAACATTTCATAAATCAGATTTTAGTTATAGTTTATGGATTACTATACAACTATTACATGTCATAAATCATACTTTAGCTATAGTTCATGGATTATTATAAGACTATAACATGTCAAAAATCATTTTAGTTATAAGTTGTGATTTAATATAAGACTATCACATGTCTTAAGTAATATTTTAGTTATAGTTTATGGATTATTATCAGACTATAACATATCATGAATCCCATTTCAGTTAGTTTATGGATTATTATACAACTATAACATCTCATAAATCCTATTTTAGTTATAGTTTATGGATTATTACACAACTATAAGATGTCATAAATCATATTTTAGTTATACTTTATGATTTTTATACGACTCTAACAACATGTCATAAATCATGTTTTAGTTATAGTTTATGGATTATTTCACAACTATAACGTGTCATAAATCATATTCAAATATGAAACGTGTTCCTCCTGAAGTAAGAAGAACGTTTGCTTGTCTAAAAATGAGTGAAAGTGTGCCACACACAGGCTGCTTTGTGCATTACATCCCTCCAACATGATTATTAATAATGGGGAGCAATCTTCACAAGGAGGGCTGGGCGATAAAAGGATATCAGTAGACATCACATAAGACACGTAATCGATATCAATAAAAACTGCGTTTGATGAAACGTTGAATACAAAAATTGTCTTGGTCGTAAGAAAGCAGAAGTATGGAAGCAAGTAGGGCGGGGCTATATATCGATATATTCGCTATATCGCGGGTTTGTCTCTGTGCGATACAGTCAATGACTATATCGTGATATTCGAGTATACGTTCTCACGCAGTTGCTTTTAGCTGCGGGCATTACACTACAAGCGTTTCCCACTCTTTGTTGTCTATCCTTCTCACAGAGACATAAATCAAGCGCACCTTCTTATACACGTCACACGCTTCCGCGGAGCAGAGAGGTATCGACGTGGTAACGTTAGCTGTGATGCTAACGGTGAGGTGCGGGTGATAATACGAGAGAGAGAAGGTGCAAATCTGGTCACAACTGGAGTAAGAATTAATTACCAAGAACAGCACGAGATCCATCGTCCGGCGATGGTTTGGCTTCACGCGGGAATATGTTCACCATTTAAGCGGCAAAAGCGTTGCTACAAAAAGTAGCGGCCTTCCTAATGTGTAGCATCATTTGAAAAGTCACCCGCAAGAGAATGAAGAGTGCTTGAAACTCTGCATGTCAACATCTTCGGCCGGTGCCACACCAACAAAATGCAAAAGCAACTATTTCCAGATCAACACTGTATGAAAAAAAAAAGTCAACAACAGAAGGAGATAATTTCCTCAGGAACCTACCACATAGCGAAGGACATAAGCTATTTGATTTCCTATTATGCAGCTCATTTTTATTTGACAGAAATTGAAATATCTTGTGTGTCACATCATGCACAAAAGTGCTCTTTCTTTGTTTTTTTACTATTGATATGGCGTTCTGCACAAAAAGTACACTTTAATTTAGTGTTGTTTTAATATGTCATCTTGGTGACATCATTCACAAAAGTGCACTAATAGCTTGTTTTAAAATGTCTCTGACAATCTTGCACTTTCTGTTTTGGAAATTACATGAATGTTTGTGCCTCTGCTTAATAAATGTTTAGTAAAAACAGTTTTGCTAAATTGACTTAGTTGTGATTTCCATCTCTGCATGAAAGTTTAAAATGAACATATATTAATGCTGTTGGCCCTGCGATGAGGTGGCGACCTGTCCAGGGTGTACACCGTCTTCCGCCCGAATGCAGCTGAGATAGGTTCCAACACCCCCCGCAACCCCAAAAAGGGACAAGCGGTAGAACATGGATGGATGGATATATTAATGCAGTATGAACAACAATGTTTTAATGTAGACACATAGAGTCATTATACTGCTGTGATTATATGTATCAAGTGTTGATTCAAGGCTAAGGCAAAAATATGGGGATTTACAAACCCCGTTTCCATATGAGTTAGGAAATTGTGTTAGATGTAAATATAAACGGAATACAATGATTTGCATATCATTTTCAACCCGTATTCAATTGAATATGCTACAAAGACAATATATTTGAAGTTAAAACTGATAAACATTTTTGTTGTTGCAAATAATCCTTATCTTTAGAATTTGATGCCAGCAACACGTGACAAAGAAGTTGGGAAAGGTAGCAATAAATACTGATAAAGCTGAGGAATGCTCATTAAACACTTATATGGAACATCCCACAGGTGTGCAGGCTAATTGGGAATAGGTGGGTGCCATGATTGGTTATAAAAGCAGCTTCCATGAAATGCTAAGTAATTCACAAACAAGGATGGGGTGAGGGTCACCACTTTGTAAGCAAATTGTCGAACAGTTTTAAAACAACATTTCTCAACGAGCTATTGCAAGGAATTTAGGGATTTTACCATCTACGGTCAGTGAAACCATCAAAAGGTTCAGAGAATCGGGAGAAATCACTGCACGTAAGCGATGATATTACGATCCTTTGATCCCTCAGGCAGTACTGCATCAAAAACCGACATCAGTGTGTAAATGATATCACCACATGGGCTCAGGAACACTTCATAAAACCACCGTCAGTAACTACAGTTGGTCGCTACATCTGTAAGTGTAAGTTAAAACTCTACTATGCAAAGCGAAAGCCATTTATCAACAACACCCAGGCACGCCGCCGACGTCGCTGGCTCCGAGCTCATCTAAGATGGACTGATGCAAAGTGGTAAAGTGTTATGTGGTCTAAAAAGTCCACATTTCAAATTATATTTGGAAACTGTGGACGGGGTGTCCTCCGGAACAAAGAGGAAAATAACCATCCGGATTGTTATATGCGCAAAGGTCAAAAGCCAGCATCTGTGATGGTATGGGGGTGTTTTAGTTCCCAAAGCATGGGTTACCTACACATCTGTGAAGGCACCATTAATGCTGAATGGTCCATTCAGGTTTTGGAGCAACATATGTGTCATCCAAGCAACGTTATCATGGATGCCCCTGCTTATTTCAGCAAATAAATGCCAAGCCACGTGTTACAACATCGTGGCTTTGTAGTAAAAGAGTGCGGGTACTTTCCTGGCCCGCCTGCAGTCCAGACCTGTCTCCCATCGAAAATGTGTGGCACATCATGAAGCGTAAAATACGACAGCGGAGACCCCAGACTGTTGAACGACTGAAGCTCTACATAAAACAAGAATGGTAAAGAATTCCACTTTCAAAGCTTCAACAATTAGTTTCCTCAGTTCCCAAACGATTATTGAGAGTTGTTAAAAGAAAATGTGATGTAACAGAGTGGTGAACATGCCCTTTCCCAACTACTTTGGCACGTGTTGCAGCCATGAAATTCTAAGTTAATTATTATTTGCAAAAAAAAAAAAGTTTATGAGTTTGAACATCAAATATCTTGTCTTTGTAGTGCATTCAAATGAATATGGGTTGAAAAGGATTTGCAAATAATTTTATTCCGTTAATATTTACATCTAACACAATTTCCCAACTCATATGGAAACGGGGTTTGTATATCGTGTATCGTGAAAAGGCCTAAAAATATTGAGATATTAATAAAAGGCCATATTGCCCAGGCCTAGAAGCAAGGTTGGTTGCATAAACAAAGACACTCGCTTTCTGGTAACCCAGCAACGCAGAGGATGATCACGTGACACGATAATAGGCAATAAGGTAACAGTATCAACTATCAAGTGGTCTGTCAGTGATGCAAGGCAAGACCGCTAATACCACACCACCTTCGCTCACCCTTTAGACAACAGTTGTAACTTCCTGACACTAAACCTGCAGGAAATACCGTTAATTCCAGACTATGAGCCGCTACTTGTTTGCCTCTAAACTTAAGCTTATAAAATGGTGCGACGATTTTAATTAAACTCGAGCAGAGACACTGAAAACATTTATCGTTTGTGCTACGGCGCCATTGTTTGGACGAGTTCACTCCCTGCAGGTGCTACAGGTTAAAAATGTACTTCCCGTTTTGATGCCTTAGACCGTCCACAGCGTTTCTACACATATGGATTCTTCATTCGTCGCTCGTCGGTAAGTTTTACGATATTACAAACAATTCTTACTTATTAAAGCATGGGAGAGGTCTGTAGGAGTGTTTTCGTGCATATTTGCACGTGATATGTTATCAAGCTAGTGTCTTTAGCATTAGCTAATATGCTAACACGTTTACAAGTGTCCGTGTGAGTATTATGAACTTACAACGGCATTCTTTTTGCATTGTTTCACCTTCACAAATTCTCAGTAAATTCACCAAAACGTCACCGTGGAGTTATTGAGTACGTGTAGCTGACTGGGGAGCTAGTTTGCGCAGCTAGTGGGTCCATGACGACGACTGATATTTTGTTTGATCAACCGTTTTACTGCCGTGTTACAGACACCGTTTCGTATATGTAAATGAACATTTCTGTGTAAATAAGTCATTTCACCACATATATATCTGGCATTTATAGTCAAGTGCGGCTAATATAGAGAAACATATTTTTTTCTAAAATGTAGTGGCTGTGGCTTATATACTAGTGCGCTGTATAGTCTGGAAAATATGGTAGTTCTTCTCAGGCTTGTTTATGTTTACATTGTCACCCTTTCTTACACTTTATTAGGAAGTTCTCACATATTCCTTATTTTTGCAAATTCATTTTTAGAGCTTATTGTTAACTGTTCAATATTACCATTTTCTTGACATTGTATTTTCTATGTCTGTGTTGACCTTTCCTTTCTGCCTTGATAGCTGAGGGGTTATAACCACAGGAAGTTACATTTGAAATGAAACATATTTAAGTCCTGCTCCTTGTTTTTCACAGGTCCTAAACTTGTCAATAATTAAGAATATAAACCCCTATATGGTCATACAGTTTCCTGCCCTATCGCCCAGCCCTACGGACGAGCTGCTGTTAGTCACGCATTCTCTCTCTCTCTCTCATCTCCTCTACCTCTCTCTTTCTCCCCGTCTGTGGCTACGACAGCTGGCTCTTGTCTGTCTGCAGGTTAGCAGTCATGTGATCAAAAAGCACAAAACCGTAGGTGGCTTCTGACGCAAGCTGCCGCCAATCAGAAGCGACGGGAAGAAGATAAATGTTGAGTGGAAGAAAAGGAAGCAGTGAGCAAAGCACAAGTCATTTGAAAAAGTAGTTGTTAAAGAAACAGTGCTCTTTTGAGAAAAAGTACTTGTTTGAGAAAAAAAAACTTTATAAAAAAGTACTCAAACTCAAATGTGGAAAAAGGGCTTGTTTGTAAAAAATAGCCTTTTGAATAAGTAATTGCTTGAGAAAAGTACTCGCATGAAAAAAGTACTCATTTGAGAAAAAGTACTCGTTTAAAAAAAGTACTCTTTTGAATGAGTAATCACTTCAGAAAAAGTACTCGTTAGAGAAAAGTACTCAAAAAAAGTACTCGTTTGACAAAAAGGATTTGATTGAGAAAAGTACTTGTTAGAGAAAAAGTACTTGTAAGGGAAAAGTACTCGTTTGAGAAAAAGTACTCGCTTGAGAAAGAGTACACGTTTAAAAAAAGTACTCGTTTGAGTACTCAATTGAGGAAAAACTGCTCGTTTGAAAAAAGTAGTCTTTGAAATAAGTACTCTTTTGAGAAAAAGTACTCTTTTGAGAAAAAGTACTTGTTTCAAAAAAGTATTCTTGAATAAGTAATCACTTGAGAAAAGTACTCGTTAGAGAAAAAGTACTTGTTTGAGAAAAAGTACTCGTTTGAGAAAAAGTACTTGATTGAGAAAAAGTACTTGATTGAAAAAAAATATTTGTTTGAAAAAAGTATTTGATTGACAAAAGTACTCGATTGAGAAAAAGTACTCATTTGAAAAAGTACTCATTTGAAAAAGTACTCGATTGAGAAAAGTACTCGATTGAGAAAAGTACTCGTTTGAGAAAAAGTACTTGATTGAAAAAAGTACTCGTTTGAGAAAAGTACTTGTTTGAGTAAGTATTTGTTTGTGAAAAGTATTTGTTTCAGAAGAGTACTTGTTTCAGAAAAAGTACTCGATTGAGAAAAGTACTCATTAGAGAAAAGTACTCGTTAGAGAAAAAGTACTCGTTTGAGAAAAGTACTCGTTTGAGAAAAAGTTCTTGTTTGAGAAAAAGTACTCGATTGAGAAAAAGTACTCGCTTGAGAAAAAGTATTTGATTGAGAAAAGTATTTGATTGACCAAAGTACTTGATTGACCAAAGTACTTGATTGAGAAAAAGTACTCTATTGAGAAAAAGTACTTCATTGAGAAAAGTAATCGTTTGAAAAAAGGACTTGTTTGAAAAAGTACTTGTATAAAAAGTACTCGTTTAAATAAGTACTCTAATTGAGAAAAAGTACTTATTTGAGAAAAGTACTTTTTGAGTAAGTACTTGTTTGAGAAAAGTATTCGTTGGAGAAAAGTACTCGAAGTACTCGGAAAAAAAGTACTAATTTGAGAAAAGCACTCGTTTGTAAAAGTACTCGTTCGTAAAAGTACTTGTTTGAAAAAGTACTCGTTTACTGGACCGTGTCTATTCAAAGCACTAATGGTTACCTTGTAATTGACCTTTTGGAGGACCTGTTGAGGATCGCTCTCCAGAATCACTCTGGAAAGAAGATGTGACAATCCTACATTATTGTAATACTGAAGTATATTGTACAGCATGCACAGTATGTACAGCATGGTAATATTATCACCAGTGGAATGCTTTCTTACCCGCCATCGATGATTTCATCAACAACAAGAAACGCCCCTTCCATATTCTCCAATAAACTTCTGCGCTCCACATTTTTTCTGCAGCAAAAACACAATGTACATTTATTTATACTTAAATAACATGCAGATTATGAAGGTTTAAATCCATTTATGTATAAAATATATTTACACTTTAATAGTATAGTAAATATTTAGGTTTAAATCCATTAAATGGAATATATTTACAGTTTAATAATATGCTGAATATGTACGTTAAAATGTATTTCTATAAAATATATGTACACTAGTAATATGCTGAATATGTACGTTTAAATCCATTTATATAAAATATATTTACACATTAAATATAGAGTAAATATACTATGGATTATACTTTGAACTATGTAACAAAGTCAAAAAAGTGACTACGTTTAACAACAACACACACTAGTGTACAGTATGTAACAAAGTCAAAAGTCTGACTATGTTTAACAACAACAACAACACACACTAGTGTAGAGTATGTAACAAAGTCAGAAGTCTGACTATGTTTAACAACACTACACAACAACAACACACACTAGTGTAGAGTATGTAACAAAGTCAGAAGTCTGACTATGTTTAACAACAACATGAGACAACAACAACACATACTAATGTACAGTATGTAACAAAGTCAAAAGTCTGACTATGTCTAATAACAACACTACACAACAACAGCAGCACACAAAAGTGTACGGTATGTAAAAAAGTCAAAAGTCTGACTATTTTTAACAACAACACTAGACAACAACAACAACAACAAATACACTAGTGTACAGTATGTAACAAAGTAAAACATGTGACTGTGTTTAACAACAACACTACACCACAACAACAACAACAATTACAACACGTTCTAGTGTACAGTTTGTAACAAAGTAAAATGTTTGACTGTGTTTAACAACAACAATAAACAACATCAACAATACACACCAGTGTGTGCGACTGTTTTGTTCTTACCTGAGGATGTGAGTAAGGGCCTCAAAGAGACAACTGAGGACAGACGTCAGCATTAACTGGAGGACACAAAATAAAAGAGTCAGTCTGGATGATCAATAAATCAACAATCAATAAATAGATTTTAAATCATATTGGTGCATGTGTCCATCTAGGAAGTTTATGTTTTTGCTCAATGTATCTTTCACTCTTCTTCATTTTACACTTCAGTCCCTGCAGGATTGTGCACATTAATCTAATACATGAGTATTATCATAATTAATATTAGTAGTATTATGATTAATATTAAGATAATTAGAATTGATATTAGGCTTATTATGGTAAATATTAGTGTTACTATGATTACTGTTAGGATTATTATGTTTAATATTTGGCTTATTATTATTATTAGGATTGTTGTGATTAATATTAGGATTAGTATGATTAATATTTGTACTAATATGGTTAATATTAGGATTATTATTTCACGCAAAGTCGATGTGCAACTTTGTGTCAACTGTCCGATACGTGCAACTTTATGTCAACTGTCCAATATGTGCAATCTTGTGTCAACTGTCCAATATGTGCAACTTTGTGTCAAATGTCCAATATGTGCAACTTTGTGTCAACTGTCCAATATGTGCAACCTTGTGTCAACTGTCCAATATGTGCAACCTTGTGTCAACTGTCCAATATGTGCAACCTTGTGCCAACTGTCCAATATGTGCAACCTTGTGCCAACTGTCCAATATGTGCAACTTTGTGTCAACTGTCTAATATGTGCAACTTTGTGTCAACTGTCCAATATGTGCAACTTTGTGTCAACTGTCCAATATGTGCAACCTTGTGTCAACTGTCCAAAATGTGCAACCTTGTGTCAATAGTCCAATAGTGAAACTTTGTGTCAACTGTCCAATATGTGCAACTTAGTGTCAACTGTCGAAAATGTGCAACCTTGTGTCAACTGTCCAAAATGTGCAACCTTGTGTCAACTGTCCAATATGTGCAGCAATCACCTTCTTCCAACTATAAGGTTAACTGTCCAATAGCTGCAGCTTTGTGTCAACTTTCCAATATGTGTAACCTTGTGTCAATAGTCCAATAGTGAAACATTGTGTCAACTGTCCATCATGTGAAACCTTGTGTCAACTGTCCAAAATGTGCAACCTTGTGTCAATAGTCCAATAGTGAAACCTTGTGTCAACTGTCCAATAAGTGCAACCTTGTGTCAACAATCCAATAGTGAAACCTTGTGTCAACTGTCCAAAATTTGCAACCTTGTGTCAACTGTCCAATGTGTGCAGCAATCACCTTCTTCAAACTATACGGTTAACTGTCCAATAGCTGCAGCTTTGTGTTAACTTTCCAATATGTGTAACCTTGTGTCAATAGTCCAATAGTGAAACATTGTGTCAACTGTCCATCATGTGAAACCTTGTGTCAACTGTCCAAAATGTGCAACCTTGTGTCAATAGTCCAATAGTGAAACCTTGTGTCAACTGTCCAATAGTGAAACCTTGTGTCAACTGTCCAATATGTGCAACTTTGTGTCAACTGTCCAAAATGTGCAACCTTGTGTCAACTGTCCAAAATGTGCAACCTTGTGTCAACTGTCCAATTTGTGCAGCAATCACCTTCTTCCAACTATTAGGTTAACTGTCCAATAGGTGCAGCTTTGTGTCAACTGTCCAATATGTGCAACCCTGTGTCAACTGTCCAATATGTGCAACCTTGTGCCAACTGTCCAATATGTGCAACTTTGTGTCAACTGTCTAATATGTGCAACTTTGTGTCAACTGTCCAATATGTGCAACTTTGTGTCAACTGTCCAATATGTGCAACCTTGTGCCAACTGTCCAATATGTGCAACTTTGTGTCAACTGTCTAATATGTGCAACTTTGTGTCAACTGTCCAATATGTGCAACTTTGTGTCAACTGTCCAATATGTGCAACCTTGTGTCAACTGTCCAAAATGTGCAACCTTGTGTCAATAGTCTAATAGTGAAACTTTGTGTCAACTGTCCAATATGTGCAACTTTGTGTCAACTGTCGAAAATGTGCAACCTTGTGTCAACTGTCGAAAATGTGCAACCTTGTGTCAACTGTCCAAAATGTGCAACCTTGTGTCAACTGTCCAATATGTGCAGCAATCACCTTCTTCCAACTATAAGGTTAACTGTCCAATAGCTGCAGCTTTGTGTCAACTTTCCAATATGTGCAACCTTGTGTCAATACTCCAATACTGAAAAATTGTGTCAACTGTCCAATATGTGAAACCTTGTGTCAACTGTCCAAAATGTGCAACCTTGTGTCAATAGTCCAATACTGAAACCTTGTGTCAACTGTCCAATAAGTGCAACCTTGTGTCAACAGTCTAATAGTGAAACCTTGTGTCAACTGTCCAATATGTGCAACTTTGTGTCAACTGTCGAAAATGTGCAACCTTGTGTCAACTGTCCAATATGTGCAGCAATCACCTTCTTCCAACTATAAAGTTAACTGTCCAATAGCTGCAGCTTTGTGTCAACTTTCCAATATGTGCAACCTTGTGTCAATAGTCCAATAGTGAAACATTGTGTCAACTGTCCAATATGTGAAACCTTGTGTCAACTGTCCAAAATGTGCAACCTTGTGTCATTAGTCCAATAGTGAAACCTTGTGTCAACTGTCCAATAAGTGCAACTTTGTGTCAACTGTCCAATAGTGAAACCTTGTGTCAACTGTCCAAAATGTGCAACCTTGTGTCATTAGTCCAATAGTGAAACCTTGTGTCAACTGTCCAATAAGTGCAACTTTGTGTCAACTGTCCAATAGTGAAACCTTGTGTCAACTGTCCAATATGTGCAACCTTGTGTCATTAGTCCAATAGTGAAACCTTGTGTCAACTGTCCAATAAGTGCAACCTTGTGTCAACTGTCCAATAGTGCAACCTTGTGTCAACTGTCCAAAATGTGCAACCTTGTGTCAACTGTCCAATATGTGCAAATTTGTGTCAATTGTCCAATATGTGCCAACCTGTGTCAACTGTCCAATATGTGCAACTTTGTGTCAACTGTTCAATAATATTGAATAATAGGATATTGAGATTGATTTGGTGGATTTAAAGATTCCTTTTTTATTTATAAATGAAAATGTAAATGGGTATTTGGTGGGTAGATTTTGAAATATATTGTGTTGCACTGTATTGTATTTTGTATATTATATGATGATGTATATTTTAACTGTGGTTCCCTTTCCATAAGCTGTGTGCTTCTAGGGATGACCTTTTTACAGAACGGACTCTGATATTAACAAAATAAACAATAATGAAATACAAAACTATGTGTATCTGTAAATAAATAAAATGTGCTACCATGTGTCAACTGTCCAATACCACTTTGTTGTTGTGTAGGTGCAACAATATATCAAGTCTTTATTGATCAAACCATATACTTCCTGTTCTGCAACACTAAGCCTTCCGGGTAACGTAGTACATAACATGTACTTTGTAGTTGACACGTAGGTATATACGTATATATTTATCCAGGGTAAGACAAAGAAGAACATATTTTCATGTGCAATGCTGACCCAGCAAAGAGGCAGCATTTACATGTTAGAGATGTTGAAGTGTGATGATCATCTCTCATCTCATTTACTAACAAAAATCCCCGCTAGAGATTACTATTTTTACGTTGAGCCAGCACCAAAACCAAAGATGCTATTTAAAGGAAATACTGTTGTTAGTAGGGTGGATAACCAAACGTATTGTGCACTTTTTGATGAAAGCATAAAACAGGGGTAGGGAACCTATGGCTCTAGAGCCAGATGTGGCTCTTTTGATGACTTCATCTGGCTCTCAGATAAATCTTAGCTGACATTGCTTAACACAGGGCTGTCCAAAGTGCGGCCCGCGGGTCATTTTTTAACAGCTCCACGGCACATTTTAAGAATACATCCATCCATTCATCCATCCATTTTCTACCGCTTATTCCCTTTTGGGGTTGTGGGGGGCGCTGGCGCCTATCTCAGCTACAATCAGCTATTGGCCACTCAGTATTCTTGATTGGCAACACTAAATTGGCCCTAGTGTGTGAATGTTGTCTGTCTATCTGTGTTGGCCCTGCGATGAGGTGGCGACTTGTCCAGGGTGTACCCCACCTTGTTGCAATGTTTACTCTTATAACACAAAGCTGACATGCAGGCTGTTTCTTTCTTTAAAAAATAATAATGAATCAAAATCAATGTCATTTTGAATTATTTACCTATTCAAGGCTTCGATTACATCACATTAAATATTCCACTTTGAGATATTTTGGGGGGAAAATGTTGCATATTTTGTGTTTTACCATATAAAAATCTGAGCTGATTTTTTTTTTAAAGAAGGGCCTAAAACAAACAAACAAAACATAAACAACAATAAAACTTAAAATTGACGGCCATATCTGAAGTTGATCTCGAGATTATTGTGCTAAAAGTAAACGGTAAATAAAATGTATAATTTATTTTTTAACACTTTAATAAGTAGGACACTTTTGGATCCCCAATTATTTTAGTGTGATTTGTTTATAAGTATCATTGCTCAAAAAATAATAATGAATCAAAATCCAAAATTAAGACTCCAACTATTTTATAATCTCAAATATCCCACCTAAAAAAGTTAATGGGTGAAAATATTGCATATTTTGTGTTTTTTCCATTTTTTTTTCTAATGTTGACTTAGAGATTTAAAACTTGCATAATAACAAAAATTATAATACTGAATAATGACACATTTTTAATATTTTTTTTGACCAAAACCCTTTGGGATCCCGGGGATCATAACTGAGTGGAGGCCTAAATGTATATTTTTTACACATATATAGTATTGGTTTTTAAAATAAAAATTATGAAAATGGCCCCCGCTTGCTCTGATTTTTCAGTGTACGGCCCTCAGTGGAAAAAGTTTGGACACCCCTGGCTTAACACGATAATTATGAATAATTCCGCTTGTAATCACAGTGCTAAAAATACTTTTCAAAATATAAAACATTCTCATGCATTTTATCCATCCATTCGTTTTCTACCAGACTTGTTCAAGAAGTTGCATTAATGGTAAGAAGTATTTGATTTATTATTGGTTAACTTCAGAATAAGAATGTTATTAAAAAGAATAAGGGATTTATTACACTCTAAACATGTTGGTCTTACTTAAAAATGTACGCATTTAGTTGTATTCAGTGTTAAAAAATATGATATGGCTCTCACGGAAATACATTTTTAAATGTTTGACTTTCATGGCTCTCTCAGGCAAAAAGGTTCCTGACCCCTGGCATAAGACCTCTAGGATAGCTCGTACAAAACTTAACGTTTAGTTTCATATGTGGAGGGAAGCAAAATTTGACCTCTGATGACAGTGAGAGGTAAAATTCAAGCCCAAACGGTCTAATTTTCAAACATGTATAATTTTGGAACCAAAAAGTGTGGAAACATTGTAAACGGACCAGGGGAGTCCATCCTACCTCGTTCTCCTGAGCGCTGCCAACCACGTAGAGAAAAAGATCGATACTGCTCTTGTAGACCACGGTCAGGCCCTCTAGGAAAGCAATTTCATCTGAAAAGAAGCACGATAAAAATATTTTATTTCACAACAAAACATATTTTAAAAAGCTTATCAGAAGCTTAACAGACAGTCAATTACTTTAGTAGCGCCCCCTATGGGCTGTGCTCCCTATGCTTTACAAGACATGCTGGCAGAGCAAAGATAATGTATTATGATGATATCATGTTTTATGATGTCATCATAAAACATGATGGCATGTATTATGATGACATCATGTATTATGATGACACCATGTATTATGACAACATCATGTATTATGGGGACATCCTGTATTATGATGACATCATGTATTATGACATCATGAACTATGATGACATCATGTATTATGATGAAATCATGTATTGTGAGGACATCATGTACTATGACTAAAAGTACTATGATGATATCATGTATTATGACGAAATCTTGTAGTATAATGACATCATGTGTTATTATGACACCATTATTATGATGACATGTATTATGACGACATCATGTTTTGTTATGACATCAGTATTATGACGATATCATGTATTATGATGACATCATGTACTATGACGACATCAATAAGTGCCATTCACGTAACGATAGGTAACAGTCACGTCACAATAAGTGACAGTCGCATAGTCAGCGGCGGTGGCGATGACCAAGAAGAACGCGGAGTTGGAATATAATTACAACACTTTATGTACATATTTATATACATATTTATATAATATGTAACTACAAGCTCCATTCACAGACAGAGTCCCATTGCTTTTATGAGCGCTCGAGCGAGTCAAAAGCAGAAAAAATAAATAAATAAATATATATATATATATATATATATATATATATATATATATATATATATATATATATATATATATATATATATATATATATATATATATATATTCCATTTATTTATTTATTTTTTCTGGCGGCCGTAATTCTTTCGTGGCGGGCCGCCACTAATAAATGAATGTGTGGGAAACCCTGCAGTCATGTGACATAATGTGAATTATGTGACAGCCATGTGACAATTAGTGACATTCACGTGACAATAAGTGACAGTCCCCTGACAATAAGAGACAGTCTCCTGACAACAAGTGGCAGTCACGTGAAAATAAGGGACAGTCATGTGACAATAGGTGACAGTCATCTGACAGCCACGTGACAATTAGTGACATACACGTGACAATTAGTGACATTCATGTGACAGTAAGTGACATTCATGTGACAATAAGCGACAGTCACGTGACAATAAGTGACAGTCACATGACAATAGGTGGCAGTCGCGTGACAATAGGTGGCAGTCGCGTGACAATAGGTGGCAGTCGCGTGACAATAGGTGGCAGTCGCGTGGCAATAGGTGTCAGTCACGTGACAACAAGGGACAGTCACGTGACAATAGGTGACAGTTATATGACATAATGTGACAGCCACGTGACAATTAGTGACATTCACGTGACAATTAGAGACATTCATGTGACAGTAAGTGACATTCATGTGACAATAAGTGACAGTCCCCTGACAATAAGTGACAGTCACGTGACAATAAGTGACAGTCACGTGACAATAGGTGGCAGTCGCGTGACAAAAAGTGACAGTCGCGTGGCAATAGGTGGCAGTCACGTGACAATAAGGGACAGTCACGTGACAATAAGTGACAGTCATGTGACATAATGTGACAGTCACGTGACAATTAGTGACATTCATGTGACAGTAAGTAACATTCATGTGACAATAAGTGACAGTCCCCTGACAATAAGTGACAGTCACGTGACAATAAGTGACAGTCACGTGACAATAAGTGACAGTCACGTGACAATAGGTGGCAGTCGCGTGACAATAAGTGACAGTCGCGTGGCAATAGGTGGCAGTCGCGTGACAATAAGTGACATTCATGTGACAATAAGTGACAGTCAGGTGACAATAAGTGACAGTCACGTGACAATAAGTGGCAGTCGCGTGACAATAGTTGGCAGTCGCGTGACAATAAGTGTCAGTCACGTGACAACAAGGGACAGTCACGTGACAATAGGTGACAGTTATGTGACATAATGTGACAGCCACGTGACAATTAGTGACATTCACGTGACAATTAGAGACATTCAAGTGACAGTAAGTGACATTCATGTGACAATAAGTGACAGTCCCCTGACAATAAGTGACAGTCACGTGACAATAAGTGACAGTCACGTGACAATAGGTGGCAGTCGCGTGACAATAAGTGACAGTTGCGTGGCAATAGGTGGCAGTCACGTGACAATAAGTGACAGTCATGTGACATAATGTGACAGTCACGTGACAATTAGGGACATTCACGTGACAATTAGTGACATTCATGTGACAGTAAGTAACATTCATGTGACAATAAGTGACAGTCCCCTAAAAATAAGTGACAGTCCCCGGACAATAAATGAAATTCACGTGACAATAAGTGACAGTCACATGACAATAAGTGACAGTCACTTGATAGTCACGTGACAATAAGTGACAGTCGAGTGGCAATAAGTAACAGGCATGTGACCTAATACGACAGTCACGTGACAATAACTGACAGTCACGTGATAATTAGTGACATTCATGTGACAATAATTGACAGTCAGGTGGCAATAAGTGACAGTCACATGACTAAATGTTTCCTGAACGTCACTTTGAGACTTCAATTCAAGTTTATTTGGACACATTTACAGTGAGTGTAGCTGTCACTAAGTGTGTCACTATGTGTGTGTCACTATAGCTAACGAACGGTTAAAGATGAATGTCACCATGTGACACTCGGAGCACCACGTGACACCTCGGCACAAAGTGACACTTGGGGCACAAAGATACACCTGGGCACCAAGGGACACCTAGAGCACAAAGTGACACTTGGGGCACAATGTGACACTTGGGACACAAAGTGCCACTTGGGACACAAAATGACACTTGGTGTACAAAGTGACACCTGGGGAACATTGTGACACTTGGGGCACCATGTGACACTTGGAAGTGTGATGTGTTCAATAATGTGTGCCAAAACAAAGAAGAACTTACTGTCGGCTTTGTGAGTCTTGTTAAAAATGTTCTTCTCAAAGTTCCTCTGCTCCTTCATGGAGGAGTACAAGTCTGGGTCGTAGTACTACATAGAAACATGAATACATATTTATATTTTTTATTATTACTATAATACAAGAATACACGCAGTACTGATGAAAACAGAATATAATACAATAATAATGTATATTAAATACCTTTGACAAAAGTCTGTATTGTATATTAAATATAGAAATTGATTACCTTTGACAGAAGTCTGTTGCCATCGTTGTCAAGAATGAAAAGAGCCTTTATTGTGTAAAGTGAAGGTTCCTGCAAGGAAGACAACAACAATTATTTCATAGTTCAATGAAGAATTCACAATTAAAAAAGGGTATGTTTATACCTAAATCAATGTTGATACTTTTTGCCATCTTGGAAGTATGTTAATGTTTCCTATATTAGCATGCTAATGTTTTATGCTAGCTTTTTAACTAATTGTATATGTTTACACCTAAAAATCATGAATTTTGATACTTGGTGCCATCTTGGAAGTATGCAATTCTTATATTACCAAGCTCATGTTAGCATGCTGACATTGTATGCTATTTTTTCAGTCAATTGTTTATGTTTGAACCTAAAAATAATGGTTTGTGACTGTCAAGCAATTAGCACAAGTGTAAAATGTTAGCATGCTAACATTTGTTGCTAGCTATTGGCTACTTAACATTTTTTTTAACATAAAAATCATGATTTTTTAAACTTGGTGCCATCTTGGAAGTATGCTAAGGTCTCTTATCTTAGTATACTAATGTTTTATGCTAGTTTTTTGGTTAATTTTATGTTTTCACCTAAAAATAATGCATTTGAATACTTAACGCTATCTTAGAAGAATGCAAACTTGTTCCGTGTTACCATGCAAATGTGAATATTCTAACGTTTTATGCTAGCTTTTCAGTCAATTGTTTAATTTTAACTTAAAAATCATAGTTTGTGACTGTCAAACAATTAGCAAACTTGTAAGAACGTTAACATACTAACATTTGTTACTATCTCTTAGCTACTTTAATTTGTCACTTAAAAATTGTGCATTTTAATACTTAGCACCATCTCAAAAGAATGCAAACTTGTTCTGTTATCATGCAAAGGTTAAAATGCTAACATTTTATGCAAGTTTTTAAGATAATTTTGTATGTTTAAACCTAAAAATCACAGTTTGTGACTGTCAAGCAATTAGCACACTTGTAAGAACATTATCATGCTACATTTGTTGCTAGCTCTTAGCTACTTTAATTTGTTTAAACCTAAAAAACATAATTTTGATATTTGGCGTCGTCTTCGAAGTATGCCAAGGTCTCTTATATTAGCATGGCGTCAGCCTGCAGTCCACACCTATCTCTTATGTGTGACTGCCATCTAGTGGTCACACTTATCATCACACTATGTACCAAATATAATTGCTTCCAGGTCGGTAAGCACAACCAAATTTATTTCATACATTAGGCGCACTGTAGATTTTGAGAAAATTAAAGGATTTTAAGTGCGCCTTATAGTCCGAAGAATACGGTATGTTAATTGTTATGATACTGTTAGCACAATAACGTTTTTTTGCAAGCTTTTTTTGAACTAGTTCTGTATCTGTAAACCTAAAATATCATAGATTTGGATTCTTGGCGCCATCTTCTAAGTATGCAGGCCAGAGGTTCAGGTTTCCGATGGAACTTTCGCGTTTTTTTGTTATAAGTTGATCAATATTTATTTTTTTGTTTGTTGTCTTGAATGTTAATAAAAACACAATGTTATGCAGAGGTGTACTTATCACAATTATATAGACAAATTTGGCTATTTATAGTCGCGGGGCCAAGTAGGTGCGTAAGAGAAAATAATTGACAGTTTGCAGGGGCAGGAGCCAGCCTACACTGCTGCATCAACTTAGGAACTCAAGGTTTCAGTCTCAACTAAATGTGTACCAGGTGAGCAAAATCAAGGTCAAAGAAGTACGAAGAACAAATTCATATAAATGGGACTTCACGTATTCTGTGATTTGTTTCTCGGGTATTGGGAGCTATATTTGGTATCAATATTGATATGGATGGGACAGCCTGTTGATCAGTTAGCACCTGTTGTCCAAAAGCCGAGTTACAGCACAGAAAAACATTGTGCTAATGCTAATTTAGCCTTAATGTATTTAGCGTCAGTGAGCACTTGTTGTCTAAAAGCCGAGTTACACCACAGAAAAACATTGTGCTAATGATAACTTAGCTTTATTGTGTTTAGCGTCAGTTAGCACTTGTTGTCCAAAAGCTGAGTTAGAGCACAGAAAAAGATTGTGCTAATGCTAACTTAGCTTTATTGTCCCTAGCGTCAGTTAGCAGTTGATGTCCAAAAGCCGAGTCACAGCACAGAAAACCATTGTGCGAATGCTAACTTTAGCTTTAACAAATCACAGTATACGGAAATTCTATTTAAATGAACTTGTTTTTCGTACTTACTTGACCTTGAACTTTCTCACCTGGTACACAATTAATTGCATTTTGAAACTTTTAGTTGAATGACATGAATTAATGTTGGCATTTCACTTCAAGGGGCAGTTTTAGGAGACATTTTCAAGTTCTATTTTCTAAGATATTTGTAATAAACAGTAATGGTGGATTATTGGAAATATTGTGGCTGTTAAAAATGTCCATCCCATGTCAGTAATAAAGTGTGGATGTTACCAAGACCATAAATACATATAGACCGCCACAAATAAATGAAACACACACAGAAGGAAATATTAAAGATATTAACTTAAGAAGCGACTCCTCCACTTCACGTTCTGTGCAGACTTCTTGGAGCCGGGTCAAAGTTCTGTTATGCACTGACTAGCATGGAGTCACAGTCTTAGTGAATCACAGAACTTAGACCAGACCCTTCAGCTTCAGCAAGACAATACATTCAAGATATACACACTGTGTATTTGTACGTATACACACTGTGTACATTCAAGAAATACCCACAGTGTACATTCATGTATACACACTGTGTACATCTACATTCATGTATACACACTGTGTACATGTACATTATCGTATACACACTGTGTACATGTACATTCATGTATACACACTGTATACATGTACATTCATGTATACACACTGTGTACATACACGTATACACGCTGTGCACATGCACATTCTCGTATACACACTGTGTACATACACGTATACACACTGTGTACGTGTACATTCACGTATACACACTGTACATGTAAGTTGCACATATACACACTGTATACATTCACGGATACACACTCAATACATGTACATTCATACACACCCTGTACAACATTCATGTAGACAGTGTGGGTATACAACATTCAAGCATACACAGTGTGTATACAACATTTATGTATGCAGTGTGTATACAACATTCATGTATACACACCGTGTACAATATTCATGTATACAACATTCATGTATACATACTGTGTATAACACTCACAAATACACACTGTGTATAACATTCACATATACACACTGTGTACATGAACATTCACGTACACACACCATGTACAACATTCACGTATACAAACCGTGTACAACATTTACATTTACACACTGTGTACAACATTTACATTTACACACTGTGTACAACATTCATGTTTTCAGTGTGTATACAACATTTACGTATACACGCTGTGTACAACATTCATGTTTTCAGTGTGTATACAACATTCTTCTATACACTACACACAGTGTACAATATTCATGTACACACAGTGTACAACATTCATCTATACACACCGTGTACAACTTTCCTGTATACACACTGTGTACAACATTCATGTATTCAGTGTGTATACAAAATTCATGTATACCCCCTGTGTACAACATTCATGTATTCAATGCATATACAACATTCATGTATATAAAGAATCATAAAACTGCAAGTATTCCCAATTAAAGTAATCACTTTTGTGAATAATCACATGAGTTGACTTATTATTTCTGAAAGCCATAGTAAAATAGTTTAAAAAAAATCTAAATTAAAACGCATGATTAGTTTGCAACTATTTACGACGAATGCGATAATTTTTGTGATTAATCACATGTGTTGACTCATTATTTCTGAAAACCATAGTAAAGAAAGTTAAAAAAAAAATCTTAATTAAAAGGCATGATTAGTCTTAAACTATTGCGGATTAATGTGGTCATTTTTTGAGATTAATCAGATGTTAACTCATTATTTTTGACTGCGTCAGTAAAACAGTTTTTTTTATTCCAAATAAAACACATGATTGATCAGCAACTATTCCAGAGTAATGTGATAACTGTGATTAATCACATTAGTTACGTCGTTATTTCTGACAGCCTTGGTAAAAAAACAAAAAACAAATACAAATATAACAACTGAGTAACTATTCGTGATTAATGTGATAATTTTTTTGTATTAATAACATGAGTTGACTAGTTATTTTTACAGTCTTAGTAAAAATTGTTTTTAAAAAAACAAAACAAAACAAAATCTAAATAAAAATGGAAGTATTCCCAATTAATGTGATCATTAAAAAATCAAAAATCGAAAAAATAATCTAAATAAAACTGCACGTATTTCCAATGAATGTGATCAATTTTGTGATTAACCACGAGTTGACTCATTATTTCTGAAAGCCATAGTAAAATAGTTTTTGAAAAATCCAAATAAAACACATGATTAATCTGCAACTATTTTCTATAGTGATATTTTTTTAAATGAATCATATGAGTTATCTAATTATTTTTGAGAGCCCTACATCTTACTTAATTATTATTAATATTTGGCCACTGACATATGCACTGCTGCTTCAGTACCCTTTGTTTGCATTTTGTGCGCACAGCATATATATACAAATGGAAGACTAGATATGTGAGAACTAATAAGTGACAAAATAAAAAAAAGTCGTCTTTATTTAAATATGTGTGCCTTGTAAAAAACAAAAACAAATGTTGAGACACAGTTACATAGCAGCCCAAAGACGTGTCGTCCATCCAATTATTCATACCTATGGCCGACAGACAACTTGGATTTTATTGTCTCTCCCAAATTAGTCATTGACTTTGCTCATTTATTTGCTGCTCAATCTCTGCGGTAACACGCTTCCTGTTAGCCTTCTGTTTAATTTAAAAAAAAACATTTATTTGATTCTTTTTAACTACTTCACATTCAAGTTAGCTTAGCGCCACAGCTAGCGTAGCGGGCCTGCAACTCCTTCCTCTGTCCGCGCTAACACATAAGGTTAAAAGAATGTTAGCTAACATTTCTCCCTTGTCGAGTTAGAACCAAACCTCTAACTATAATCGTATTACTTTATTTAACACATACATACATACATATATATTTTGGTATATACTGTAAATGATAATATAATTATTTCAAAAAGGATTAAAAAGGCTTCTGACCAACGCAATAATATATTAAATGATTTCTAATTGTATTATTTTATAAAATCTGTGATTAATCTACTTGTTCATTTACTGTTAATATCTGCTTACTTTCTGTTGTGACATGTTCTATCTACAATTCTATTTGAAGTATAATTTATCTCTGTTGTTGAATACTTTACATAAAATAGAATCATCACTTATTCTTTGTTGTTGGATACGTTACATACGTTCTGGGCGGTACTACAAATGTGGCTATGGCTCCAACACCAAGTAGTAGTAACAGGGGCAGTATCATACCAATACTATGATACTCTACATTTTTAATGTTATGGAATTATTCCATTTTTTGGCCACAATTATAATGAAACAAAACACAAGATGGCGGTGTAACACTACCAATTCAATTTTTGAATTGTTTCCTACCATTGGCTCTGAATGAAATATTTTGGTTTTAGCCTTCAAAGTCCTCCTGTGTCCAGGTACTTATTCCCTAAGTTTGTAACCAATAACAATACAACCCACATTTTTTTTACATTTAACAAATATTTAATTAATTACTGTATTATTGACCAGCTTCATTTTACTTAGTGCGTTAGCATATTCTAGTGTAGCATGGTTAGCTAGTCCTCCAGTGATAATTGTACTTGAAAGAACCCGACTTTTTTCTGCCATTTTCCCCTCACACGTATTATCTCAGGGCTATCTCAGAAAGAGAGCGAGAGAGAGAGAGAGAGAGACAGAGACATTTAGAGCAAACAAAATAGAGAGCTAAAGAGAGAGAGGAAGCAAGAGAGAGAGGGAACGAGAGAGGGAGCTAGAGAGAGAGAGACAGAGAGAGAGAGAGAGAGCGAGAGAGAGGTGGACGTGGCACTCGAGTGTGCTACATGTCAAACACAAGCAGGCCAACAATATTATACATTTACATGAGTTAAAGTTAAAGTGCCAATAATTGTCACACAAGAACACAAGTGTCATGTATGATATTATATTTTCAAATGTGAAGAACACAAGTGTCATGCATGATATTTTTACATGTGAAGAACACAAGTGTCATGTATGATTTTTACATGTGAAGAACACAAGTGTCATGTATGATTTTTATATTTTACACGTGAAGAACACAAGTGTCTTGTACGGTATTTTTACATGTGAAGAACACAAGTATCTTGTATGATATTTTTACATGTGAAGAACACAAGTATTTTGTATGATATTTTTAAATGTGAAGAACATAAGTGTCATGTATGATATTTATATATTTACATGTGAAGAACACAAGTGTCATGTATATTTATATTTTTACATGTGAAGAACACAAGTGTCATGTATGATATTTCTACATGTGAAGAACACAAGTGTCATGTATGATATCTATTATATTTACATGTGAAGAACCCAACTGTCATGAATGATTTTTATATTTTACACGTGAAGAACACAACTGTCATATATTATATTCATATATTTATATGTGAAGGACACAAGTGTCATGTATGATATTTATATATTTACATGTAAAGAACACAAGTGTCATGTATGATTTTTATATTTTACATGTGAAGAACACAAGTGTCATGTATGATATTTTTACATGTGAAGAACACAAGTGTCATGTATGATTTTTATATTTTACACGTGAAGAACACAAGCGTCATGTATATTTATATATTTACACGTGAAGAACACAAGTGCCATGTATGATTTTTATATTTTACACGTGAAGAACGCAAGTGTCATGTATGATATTTATATTTTTACATGTGAAGAACACAAGTGTCATGTATGATTTTTATATTTTACACGTGAAGAACACATGTGTCATGTATATTTATATTTTTACATGTGAAGAACATAAGTGTCATGTATGATATTTATATATTTACATGTGAAGAACAAAAGTGTCATGTATGATAGTTATATTTTTACATATGAAGAACAAAGGTGTCTTGTATGATATTTTTACATGTGAAGAACACAAGTGTCATGTATGATATCTATTATATTTACATGTGAAGAACACAACTGTCATGAAGGATTTTTATATTTTACACATGAAGAACACAAGTGTCATGTATGATATTTATATATTTACATGTGAAGAACACAAGTGTCATGTATGATATTTATATATTTACATGTAAAGAACACAAGTGTCATGTATGATTTTTATATTTTACACGTGAAGAACACAAGTGTCATGTATGATATTTATATATTTACATGTGAAGAACACAAGTGTCATGTATGATATTTATATATTTACATGTAAAGAACACAAGTGTCATGTATGATTTTTATATTTTACATATGAAGAACACAAGCGTCATGTATATTTATATATTTACATGTGAAGAAGACAAGTGTCATGTATGATTTTTATATTTTACACGTGAAGAACACAAGTGTCATGTATGATATTTATATTTACATGTGAAGAACACAAGTGTCATGTATGATTTTCATATTTTACATGTGAAGAACACAAGTGTCATGTATGATTGTTGTATTTTACACGTGAAGAACACAAGTGTCATGTATGATTTTTATATTTTACATGTGAAGAACACAAGTGTCATGTATATTTATTATTTTTACATGTGAAGAACACAAGTCTCATGTATGATATTTTTACATGTGAAGAACACAAGTGTCATATATGATTTTTATATTAAATATGTCACATTACTTATTAAAAGGCGAGCACTCCGCCATATGTCACGGAATCAAGAGTCGCAAAATCTAAGCCCTCGACATCGAAAGTGCGTCAGAAAAGCGTGCAAGTGAATAAAAGGGTAATAGCACTAAAGATGTGAATAATAAGAAAGATGAAAGGTGAATAAAAGATGCTGACCAGACACGAAGACTCCATGTTGACGTGGACACTTCTTGCTGTCACTCTTCTTCTTCTTCGTCTTCTTCTTTACAGGTTGACGGCAGCGTTGTTGGATTACTGCCACCTGTAGTTTTATTCTAGAACTACATTACAGTCACACCTCGAGGCTCTTCCGCGTCCCGTCCCGTAGCCTCAGTTTTGCCCTCATACTCACTTGTTCTATAATATACTGAGTGTATTCCACAAAAAACATGTTCTACTATTTCTAATACGCTACTTTCGACTTTCCTCTTAGATAACTTAATGTTTACATCGATCCCTTCTTTTTTGGTTGCTGTTTTTGCGAGCCGATCCGCTCTTTCGGGACACGTTTCCTTTCTGGCCTTTCACAATAAAAGTCTGAATATACGTCTCTGAAAGCTACCGGAAGTGCAACACCGCCGTATGTTCCAGTCATTTCCTTCGCTTTATTTCAATACAAAAAAAAACATCTTTCTCAATGTGGAAAATAAATGTTCAGCAGAAACCACAGACTGAGCCAGCATCAAAACCGGAAGATGCTGTTTAAAGAAAATACTGCCATAAGTACAGTGGATACCCAAACGTATTGTGCAGTTTTTGATGAAAGCATGAAACTTCTAGCATAGCTCGTATATAACTTAATGCATACTTGCCAACCTTGAGATCTCCGATTTCGGGAGGTGGGGGCAGGGGGGCGTGGTTGGGGCGTGGTTAAGAGGTGAGGAGTTTATTTACGTTTGTGTGTGCAGTTGTGCACTGCACTTTCTAAAGTAGATGTCATTGTCACATATGCATGATTGATTGAAACTTAAGGCTCTGGATGCTGTGGGGCTGTCTTGGTTGACAAGACTCTGCAGCATCGCGTGGACATCGGGGGCGGTACCTCTGGATTGGCAGACCGGGGTGGTGGTCCCTCTCTTTAAGAAGGGGGACCGGAGGGTGTGTTCCAACTATCGTGGGATCACACCCCTCAGCCTTCCCGGTAAGGTTTATTCAGGTGTACTGGAGAGGAGGCTACGCCGGATAGTCGAACCTCGGATTCAGGAGGAACAGTGTGGTTTTCGTCCTGGTCGTGGAACCGTGGACCAGCTCTATACTCTCGGCAGGGTTCTTGAGGGTGCATGGGAGTTTGCCCAACCAGTCTACATGTGCTTTGTGGACTTGGAGAAGGCATTCGACCGTGTCCCTCGGGAAGTCCTGTGGGGAGTGCTCAGAGAGTATGGGGTACCGAACTGTCTTATTGTGGCAGTCCGCTCCCTGTATGATCAGTGCCAGAGCTTGGTCCGCATTGCTGGCAGTAAGTCGGACACGTTTCCAGTGAGGGTTGGACTCCGCCAAGGCTGTCCTTTGTCACCCATTCTGTTCATAACTTTTATGGACAGAATTTCTAGGCGCAGCCAAGGCGTTGAGGGGATCCGGTTTGGTGGCCACGGGATTAGATCTCTGCTTTTTGCAGATGATGTAGTCCTGATGGCTTCATCTGGCCGGGATCTTCAGCTCTCACTGGATCGGTTCGCAGCCGAGTGTGAAGCGACCGGAATGAGAATCAGCACCTCCAAGTCCGAGTCCATGGTTCTCGCCCGGAAAAGGGTGGAGTGTCATCTCCGGGTTGGGGAGGAGGCCCTGCCCCAAGTGGAGGAGTTCAAGTACCTAGGAGTCTTGTTCACGAGTGGGGGAAGAGTGGATCGTGGGATCGACAGGCGGATCGGTGCGGCGTCTACAGTAATGCGGACATTGTATCGATCCGTTGTGGTGAAGAAGGAGCTGAGCCAGAAGGCAAAGCTCTCAATTTACCGGTCGATCTACGTTCCCATCCTCACCTATGGTCATGAGCTCTGGGTCATGACCGAAAGGATAAGATCACGGGTACAAGCGGCCGAAATGAGTTTCCTCCGCCGGGTGGCGGGGCTCTCCCTTAGAGATAGAGTGAGAAGCTCTGCCATCCGGGAGGAGCTCAACGTAAAGCCGCTGCTCCTCCACATCGAGAGGAGCCAGATGAGGTGGTTCGGGCATCTGGTCAGGATGCCACCCGAACGCCTCCCAAGGGAGGTGTTTAGGGCACGTCCAGCTGGTAGGAGGCCACGGGGAAGACCCAGGACACGTTGGGAAGACTATGTCTCCCGGCTGGCCTGGGAACGCCTCGGGATCCTCCGGGAAGAGCTAGACGAAGTGGCTGGAGAGAGGGAAGTCTGGGCTTCCTTGCTTAGGCTGCTGCCCCCGCGACCCGACCTCGGATAAGCGGAAGATGATGGATGGATGGATGGATGGACATTAGGTTATTTACAATCCGGGGAGATGGGATGTGATTGGAGGAGGATTAGTAAAGGGTTGAAGTTGCCTGGAGGTGTTTTGGTGCATCATGTACAGTACATGGCAGTATTGTCATGTTTAAGAGTGTCACATGCTGTTTACGGCAGACGAACTGCTTAACGGTAGAGTGGTAGACGTAAACGTGACTGCTGTTGTTGTGTGTTGTTACTGTGCTGGGAGGACTTAATGAAACTGCCTAACAATAAACCCACATAAGAAACCAAGAACTCGCCCTCGATCATTCTACAGTTATAACGTCATTGGGCAGACACGCTCTCAGACACATCACTCAGGTCTTCATAGAGCTGGAGGGGGCGTGGCTTCCAGCTACGCCTGAATTTCGGGAGATTTTCGGGAGAAAATTTGTCCCGGGAGGTTTTCGGGAGAGGCTCCACAGCAAAGACTTACTGTGGAGCAAAGACGGCGTCCACAAACATGACATGGCAATCAAAAATGTCCCCACAAAGACGGATAAAAACAACTGCAATATTCTTGATTGCTAAAACAAAGTAGATGCGGGGCAATATCGCTCAAAGGAAGACATGAAATGGGTACAGGAAAATACCAAAAAAAGATAAAAAGCCACTAGAATAGAAGCGGCGGGCGCAAGACAAGAATAAAAACACTACACATGGGAAAACAGCAAAAAACTCCAAATAAGTCACGGAGTGATGTGACAGGTGGTGACAGTACACCTACTTTGAGACAAGAGCTACAGTGATGCATGCTTGGTTATGGTTTAAAGTCATACCCAACCATTGTCACAACGACTTTTCACTGTCAACTGAGTTTTGCTTTTCAATGATTTCTGCTGGTGGTGTGCCTCGGGATTTTTTGCTATGGAAAAAATGGGCCTTGGCTCAGAAAAGGTTGAAAAACACTGTACGAAGTAATGCGTTACTGTAACGCCGTTATTTTCGGCGGTAAGTAGTAGTCTAATGCATTATTGTTTTATATTCAGTAACTCAGTTACCGTTAATACATGATGCGTTACTGCGTTATTTTACGTAATTTTTTTATGTAGTATCGGCTAGAAACAGAAGATCTGAGTGTGTTTTATTGGAGCGCTGTGGTGTCGTTCTTTTGTGTCGTCCTTCTGTGTCGTCCTTCTGTGTCACAAGGAAGAGAAGAGGCGCGCTTTGTGTGGGTGTGGGTGAGGGTGAGGTGGGGGTGGCGTGTCTGGGTTTGCTAACAAGACATCATATGGGAGCCAGAAGTCGAGTTTCTTAACATGAAGATATTCTCACTACTTTTCTTTTGTCGAGCACAAAGAAAATAACATTTTTGTTAAATGTAAGTTGTGTCTTGGTTTAAAGATCCTATCTACTGCCCCAAAACAGAAATTAAAATCTGAAACAGCTACTAAAGCAACATGCTTCGAAGAAGCTAGTAAAGAGAGTCACACTTCACATCCATTTCCAACAGCGGCTGGATTTTAACGGAGGGACTGCTACCCAGGACAACATTGATAGAGCCATGGCAGCGTTTGTGATAGAAGACATGCAGGCTATTTCTATAGTGGAGTCACCCAATTTCAGGCAGCTGGACACAGTGGACAGTGAGTACATAAATATGGACAGCGAGCTAAAGAAGACACTACAAACTCTGCCTCTGCTCATCATTCAGCACTGCGTACTGCACACTCTGTCAATTCTCTTATATACTCTTTTAGTCTAGACTTCTAGAGTGTTTGATTATCACATCACTCTAAATGTACAGACTATTAAGTTCACAAACATAAAGAGGGATCCTATTGGGCCAGGCAAATCTTTCCTTTTCTCTAAACCAAAACTGGGGAAATGCGTAGACTGTTCTGGGATTCAGTAGAGTGTTTATCTCATGAAGACATGATTTTATTTCCGAAATCCTTGAGAGAAAAAATATGCCTGGTTATTTTTGTTTATGCTATGTGTGCTTTCCTTGGGTGAAGCCAGGTTTACAGCTATGTTGTTATTATGCGGTTTGTTACTTATGTATGTTATGTTGTTGCTATTTAAAATAGTTTTGTCAATTTGTTCTGGCCCAAAATAAATTGGCCCTTAGAAACATATCTTTGTCTTTGTGTGTTGTATGTAGACCACATTGCTTAGCAGAGTTCAGTGATGCTGATGAATGCCAAGATTGTATTATTCTCCAGTGCAATAACAGTACTGAAATGAAGGCTAAAAGTGCATTAATGTGAGCCTTAAAAAAAAAAAGATGTAACTAAATAGTTACTTTTCACAATAACGCATTACTTTTTGGTGTAAGTAATTGAGTTAGTAGCTGAGTTACTTTTGAAACAAAGTAACTAGTAACTGTAACTAGTTGCTGGTTTTCAGTAACTAACCCAACACTAATTAGGATGAGACGCTTTTGTCATTTCCCTGACTTCTCTTCTATGGTGTCTGTTTTTCTTCTGTCAATTAGTCCCCAGCGAGGCACACCTGTTGTTCCTGTTTGCGGATGACTCGGCCTTGCTGGTATACGGCAAGGACAAGTCACTGGTGGAACAAATCCTCAGTGCTGAACTCCTTATTATTTGCACCTGGCTTGCTGACAAGAACATATCCATACACTTAGGTAAAACGGAATCCATCCTATTTGGGTCCCATATCAACCTTAAGAAAGTCAGTGACTTCACTATAAAAGTGGGTGACATTGTTATCACCAAGAAAAATGAGGTCACCTACCTAGGTTCCATTCTAGAGGCTAACTATCATTGGTACTTTAACTTTAACTTTAGTTTGTGCGTTCTTGAGGAAATGTATGCTTCTTAGAAATGGATCATTTGAAGATACTACCGTGTAAGAGATTTTGTCTGAGTTTAAGTTAACTTTAAGCAAAGTGGCTAAGTAGTGGTTGCTACGAAACGGTTGCCATGCTCTGTCAGTGGCTAGCATTGCAGTTTGATTTTAATGCTTGTTTGGATATAATTATGGATATTTTCCTTTGTCATGCATAGTTTGCAAACAGGTTATGTTTGTCATAATAATGCTTATAGCCAATACATCCTTACATTCACATGGATATTAAGCATATCTAGAGATCACATTGCTTATTCCTCTAATATAGCCTATGTTTGTAACATATTTTATTTAGTTTCTGTATTTTCAGACCTCACACACAAACACACATAGACATTTTCAATGATGTTGTCATTCATTAAAGAAGAAAAAAGAGAAAATCTCTATACAATACAATGTCACCACATCCAACACACAACACAACACACAAACAGACACACACATGCACACACTAAAAAACACAATTTGCCACAGTGACACTATTAGATGTCCATTTCTAGATGTCAACTGCTTATTTTTTTAGCGAATGTTTACCTTGACTTTGACCTAAGTGCATTTTCTTAAATTCTGGTGGTCTCAAAAGTATCACCAAATGAATGGGCACCCCCAATTTAGTAGAAAATGACACATTACATTACTTCACTACTAGGGTTCCAAATGTAAGCACGTTTGAACATTAAACCTGGTGGACTGGTGGCCATCTTGAATTGGACCTCTCATGGTCCTCAGAGGTCTAATCTGACTTCCCTCCACATCTGAAAATGATCATATATTAACTATGCTAGAAGTTTTGTGCTTTTATCAAAAAGTGCACAATGTTTTAGAATTTGAGTACTTATCCGCTATACTACAACTAACGTGTATATAGGAAAAACTGTTTTATATATATATTTTTTGCTACTTTGAAGATAAACTTCCGTTTTTTTTTTTTTTAATTCTGCTGATTGATGATTTTCATTTTTGTTACAGTAGACCAGGGATGTCAAAACTTTTTCCACAGAGGGCCGCACACGGAAAAAATTAAGCATGTGGGTGCCATTTTGATATTTTTCATTTTCAAAGCATAACAAAATATATGGATTTTTTTTTTTTAATTCTTAGGGCTCCTGGGGAGCAGAGAGGGTTTCAGTCACTAAAATGTTAAAAATAAGTCAAATTATTCTTATTATTTTTTATTTAATGCTTACAGTAAATCTCTATATCAACTTGAGGTTGATATAAAGTAAAACAAGGTCTTATGCCTTTTCTGTCAAAGACAACTTAGTTTTTTATAGTAAAACTGAAATATGAACATTTCAACAAACGCTGATAAAATGCATAAAAACTTAATCAAAATACAAACAAAACTTACTCAAATGGAAATACAATTTCATAAAATGCAAACAAATGGTGATAAAAATGCAAAAAAATGGTGATAAAATGCAAACAAAACTTAATAAAATGCACACAAACATTGATAAAATGCACACACAAGTTGATAAAACGCTAACAAAACTTGATAAAATGCTAACAAAACTTAATAAAATGCTAACAAAAGGTGACAAAAATGCACACAAAAGTTGACTAAATGCAAAGAACTTAATAAAATGTAAACAAAAGTTGATACAATGCAAACAAAACGTAATAAAATGCAAACAAAACTTAACAAAATGCAAACAAAAGCTGATAGAATGCAAACAAAACTTAGCAAAATGGAAACAAGAGTTGATGAAATGCAACCAAAACTTATAAAATGTTGTCTTCTGGATGTAATCCAAGCACATTTCTAAATGTTTTACTTTACTGCAAGGCATGGATTTGCTTCAAACTTGGTGAAAGCAAGTTTAGTAAGAATTAAGAGCACATCTTCTAAATATTTGCAATAACACAGCAAACAATGTACAAACACGCCCATAAACGACTTTACATAGTGCAATATTTACATCTACATTTAGTTTTCCTTTAAAAAAATAGGCGCATCATAGAACTTTATAAGAAGTTATCTAAATGCAAACAAAAGTTGATAAAATGCAACCAAAAGTTGATAAAATGCAAACAGAAGTTGATAAAATGCAAACAAAAGTTGACAAAATGCAAACAGAAGATGATAAAATGCAAACAAAAGTTGATGAAATGCAAACAAAACTTAATAAAATTCAAACAAACGATAAAATGCACACAAAAGTTGATAAAATGCAAACAAAACTTAATAAAATGCAAACAAAAGTTGATAAATTGCACACTAAAGTTGATAAAATGCACACAAAAGTTGATAAAATGCAAACATAACTTAATCAAATGCAAACAAATGATGATAAAATGCACACAAAAGATGATAAAATGCAAACAAAACTTAATCAAATGCAAAGCAAACTTATAAAAATGCAAACAAATGTTGATCAAATGCAAACAAAACTTAATAATATTCAAACAAATGTTGATAAAATGCACACAAAAGTTGATAAAATGCAAACAAAAGTTAATAAAATACAAACAAAAGTTAATCAAATGCTAAAAAAAGTTGATAAAATCCAAACAAAAACTTATAAAAATGCAAAAAAAACGTAATCAAATGCAAACAAAGTTTCCATCCATCCATCCATCATCTTCCGCTTATCCGAGGTCGGGTCGCGGGGGCAGCAGCCTAAGCAGGGAAGCCCAGACTTCCCTATCTCCAGCCACTTCGTCTAGCTCTTCCCGGGGGATCCCGAGGCGTTCCCAGGCCAGCCGGGAGACATAGTCTTCCCAACGTGTCCTGGGTCTTCCCCGTGGCCTCCTACCGGTTGGACGTGCCCTAAACACCTCCCTAGGGAGGCGTTCGGGTGGCATCCTGACCAGATGCCCGAACCACCTCATCTGGCTCCTCTCGATGTGGAGGAGCAGCGGCTTTACGTTGAGCTCCTCCCGGATGGCAGAGCTTCTCACCCTATCTCTAAGGGAGAGCCCCGCCACCCGGCGGAGGAAACTCATTTCGGCCGCTTGTACCCGTGATCTTATCCTTTCGGTCATGACCCAAAGCTCATGACCATAGGTGAGGATGGGAACGTAGATCGACCGGTAAATTGAGAGCTTTGCCTTCCGGCTCAGCTCCTTCTTCACCACAACGGATCGATACAACGTCCGCATTACTGAAGACGCCGCACCGATCCGCCTGTCGATCTCACGATCCACTCTTCCCCCACTCGTGAACAAGACTCCTAGGTACTTGAACTCCTCCACTTGGGGCAGGGTCTCCTCCCCAACCCGGAGATGGCACTCCACCCTTTTCCGGGCGAGAACCATGGACTCGGACTTGGAGGTGCTGATTCTCATTCCGGTCGCTTCACACTCGGCTGCGAACCGATCCAGTGAGAGCTGAAGATCCCGGCCAGATGAAGCCATCAGGACTACATCATCTGCAAAAAGCAGAGACCTAATCCCGTGGCCACCAAACCGGAACCCCTCAACGCCTTGGCTGTGCCTAGAAATTCTGTCCATAAAAGTTATGAACAGAATGGGTGACAAAGGACAGCCTTGGCGGAGTCCAACCCTCACTGGAAACGTGTCCGACTTACTGCCAGCAATGCGGACCAAGTTCTGACACTGATCATACAGGGAGCGGACTGCCACAATAAGACATTCCGATACCCCATACTCTCTGAGCACTCCCCACAGGACTTCCCGAGGGACACGGTCGAATGCCTTCTCCAAGTCCACAAAGCACATGTAGACTGGTTGGGCAAACTCCCATGCACCCTCAAGAACCCTGCCGAGAGTATAGAGCTGGTCCACAGTTCCACGACCAGGACGAAAACCACACTGTTCCTCCTGAATCCGAGGTTCGACTATCCGGCGAAGCCTCCTCTCCAGTACACCTGAATAAACCTTACCGGGAAGGCTGAGGGGTGTGATCCCACGATAGTTGGAACACACCCTCCGGTCCCCCTTCTTAAAGAGAGGGACCACCACCCCGGTCTGCCAATCCAGAGGTACCGCCCCCGATGTCCACGCGATGCTGCAGAGTCTTGTCAACCAAGACAGCCCCACAGCATCCAGAGCCTTAAGGAACTCCGGGCGGATCTCGTCCACCCCCGGGGCCTTGCCACCGAGGAGCTTTTTAACTACCTCAGCGACCTCAGCCCCAGAAATAGGAGAGTCCACTACAGATTCCCCAGGCACCGCTTCCTCAAAGAAAGACGTGTTGGTGGGATTGAGGAGGTCTTCGAAGTATTCCCTCCACCGATCTACAACATCCGCAGTCGAAGTCAGCAGAACACCATCCGCACCATACACGGTGTTGATAGTGCACTGCTTCCCCTTCCTGAGGCGCCGTATGGTGGTCCAGAATCGCTTCGAAGCCGTCCGGAAGTCGTTTTCCATGGCTTCCCCGAACTCTTCCCATGTCCGAGTTTTTGCCTCCGCGACCGCTAAAGCTGCACACCGCTTGGCCCGTCGGTACCCGTCCACTGCCTCCGGAGTCCTATGAGCCAAAAGAACCCGATAGGACTCCTTCTTCAGCTTGACGGCATCCCTCACTGCTGGTGTCCACCAACGGGTTCTGGGATTACCGCCACGACAGGCACCAACAACCTTGCGGCCACAGCTCCAATCAGCCGCCTCGACAATAGAGGTTCGAAACATGGTCCACTCGGACTCAATGTCCCGCACCTCCCTCGTGACATGTTCAAAGTTCTCCCGGAGGTGTGAATTGAAACTCTCTCTGACAGGAGACTCTGCCAGTTTGATCAAATGCAATCAAAACTTAATCAAATGCAAACAAAAGTTAAAAAAAATGCAAACAAACATTGTTAAAATGTAACGAAAACTTAATAAAATGCAAACAAAAGTTTAAAAAATGCAAACAAACGTTGATAAAAATGCAACGAAAACTTATCAAAATGCGAACAAACATTGATAAAATGCAAACAAAAGTTGATCAAATGCAATCAAAACTTAATCAAATGCAAACGAAACTTAATAAAATGCCAACAAAATAAAAAGAAACAAACAAAAGTTTATAAAAATGTAAAAAAAACTTAATACAATGCAAACACAACTTAATAAAATGCAAACAAAACTTAATTAAATGCAAACAAAAGTTAAAAAAAAATGCTAACAAATGTTGATAAAATGCAACCAAAACTTAATAAAATGTGAACAAACGTTGATTAAATTAAATTAAAAGTTGATATCATGCAAGCAAACGTTGATAAAAATGCAACAACAAACTATAAAAATGCTAACAAAAGTTGATAAAACGGAAACAAAACTTAATCAAATGCAAACAAAACTTAATTAAATGCAAACAAAACTTTATCAAATGCAAACAAAAGTTAATAAAAAATGCAAACAAAACTTATTAAAATGCAAACAAAAATTGATAACAATTCAAAGAAAACTTAATAAAATGCAAACAAATCTTAATAAAATTCAAACTAAAATGTATAAAATGCAAACAATTGCTGATAAAATGTGAACAAAAGTTGATGAAAATGCAACAAAAACTTATAAAATGCAGACAAAAGTTGATATAATGGGAACAAAAGTTGATCAAATGCAATCAAAATTTAATCAAATGCAAACAAAACTTAATCAAATGCAAACAAAAGTTTAAAATATCTAAACAAACATTAATAAAATGCAACCAAAACTTAATAAAATGCAAACAAAAGTTTAAAATATCCAAACAAACATTGATAAAATGCAACCAAAACTTAATAAAATGCAAACAAATGTTGATAAAATGAATTAAAAAGTTGATAAAATGCAAACAAAAGTTGATAAAATGCAAACAAAAGTTGATAAAATGCAAACGTTCATAAAATGCAATCAAAACTTAATAAAATGCGAACTGACATTGATGAAATCAAATAAAAAGTTGATGAAATGCAAACAAAAGTTTAAAAAATGCAAACAAAAGTTGATCAAATGCAAACACAAGTTGATAAAATGCAACCAAAACTTATAGAAATGCAAACAAAAGTTGATCAAATGCAAACATAAGTTTATAAAAATGCAAACAAAACTTATAAAAATGCAAACAAAAGTTGATAAAAAATGTAAACAAAACATAATCAAATGCAAACAAAAGTTGATAAAATGAAAACAAAAATTTACAAAATGCTAACAAAAAAAAAATGCAAACAAAACGTTACCAAATGTAAAAAAAAAAGTTGATAAACTGCAAACAAGACTTACTAAAATACAAACAAAATTTGATAAAATGCAAAGAAAAGTTATGGTTTCATGAGAATTGTTTTCATTTGTAAATCAAAACAATTCATTTAGTTTTTAAGAAGTTTTTTATTGCATTTTTTTCTTCAATCTTGACAATCCTTTTTTGTTTGTTTGCATGAAAAGATACAACTGTCGCCCCGTAAAAAACACAAAAAAACACACAAACAAAAAACAAAAAACAAATAGAAGTACTTTAACCAACAGGAAGTAATACATGAATACAGAACTAGATATACATTGTGGTGTACCCCAGGGATCCATACTGGGACCAATACTGATGAATGTGTATGTGTAAAGTTACAAAGGACTTCAAGTTAGTTTTGTTTGCGACTGTGTTTTGTACACACACAAAAGATAATACAAATAACAACCGAAGGAAGGAACAAATTAAAAAGATGCTTTGACAAAAACAGACTACAATAATAATATTAGGAAACAGGAGAAAGTCAAACAAATACAAATAAACATTGAAATGGCGAAATAAATCACATTTTGGGTGTAATCCTTAAAATGTGATGTTTGAGTTCAATATGTCTTGTTTCTCATTCTTTGCATTTTCTCTTTTTGTTTCGTTACCGATGACAGATCATCCAGCGGTGACGTCACCTTCCCGTGTGCAGTACTGCTTCTTGCCTGCAGGGAACGCCATCCCAAACACATAGTCTGGGAAATAGGAAGGAAAAGATGAACTCCACGGATCACGTGACACTTTTATGGGCGTGTTTGAAAAGGACTAAAGCAAATGTGAAAGAGAAAATACATTTAAATATTGTTGGAGCGGTGACGAAACAACGCGTACAGCAAAAATAATAATAATAAAAAAATAGTTAAATCAATGATAAAATACTGTAGTACTATAATTGTAGTACTACTGTATTTGGAGTTGTTATACTTTCTGGTTACGACAAGTTCAAGAAAATATAAGAATAATTTGATATAAATGATATACAAATAATTGGAGTTTGGATGAATATATATCTTCAAAGTATATATCCTCAACGTATATATCTTCAGCGTATGTAGCTTCAAAGTATATATCTTCAAAGTATATATATATTTAGAGTATATATCGTCAAAGATAAACACACCAAGATGGTACTAACGTGAGCCAGTGATGAACATTATTCATATGAATATGAATGAATGACTGTTCTGTGATCTGATCTTATTTACTTGAACACATCAACGTACTTTTATGACACAAGACTTTATTTCGAAATACACTTGACTCAGGGGGTGTGAGTATATAATATATACTATAGGTATTATATAATGTATATTATTCATATTGAATGCATAAATTGTAAAAAAGCATACATTGTACACAGACATTGAGGTTATTCATTTACAAAGTTAATATGTTAATATTTCCTTTATGTAATATTTATAATAGAAATATATTACAAGACATCATTAAAACAATAACATACCAATATTGTTTACAAAACACTACATATATATATATATATATATATATATATATCCATCCATCCATTTTCTACTGCTTATTCCCTTTTGGGGTCGCGGGGGGGCGCTGGCGCCTATCTCAGCTACAATCGGGCGGAGGGCGGAAGGCGGGGTACACCCTGGACAAGTCGCCACCTCATCGCAGGGCCAACACAGAGACAGACAACATTCACACTCACATTCACACACTAGGGCCAATTTAGTGTTGCCAATCAACCTATCCCCAGGTGCATGTCTTTGGAGGTGGGAGGAAGCCGGAGTACCCGGAGGGAACCCACGCATTCACGGGGAGAACATGCAAACTCCACACAGAAAGATCCCGAGCCTGGATTTGAACCCAGGACTGCAGGACCTTCGTATTGTGAGGCAGACGCACTAACCCCTCTGCCACCGTGAAGCCCTATATATATATGTGTATATATATATATATACATATATATACAACATATATATATATATATATATATATATGCGCTGGCTAGTTCTAACTTAACTGACTCCATACCCAGGCTAGCAGGCTCTGTAATTGCCTGTGACCGGGCTTGCTCTAGTGCAGTTGATGCGGTGGAAAGCACACTTTTTCCTCCACCCTGAAACAAAAGGAACGCAAAAGGAAACTTACGGATTCAAATCTACCAAGAACCCACCCACAGTCAAGGAATTAAAGGACTTTGAGAACGACATGCTCAAAATGATACAATCAGTCAAATTTAAGCCAGCCCGCAACCCATTCCTCACCAAGCTGAAAAATGACACGGAGCGCATCAAGAAAGTAAGCAACCTCATCATAGCCGCCGATAAAACCACAAACTTCTACAGAATGGACATACCAGAACATAACTCTTTACTGGACAAAAGCATCACCAAATCATACAAAAAAGCGCAACCCAACACTTTACAGAACATCCACCTGGAAAGCAAGCGGATCGCAACCGAACTGGACATTGAGGACAGGGTGGACGCCACAGCCAACAAAGAAGCCTTCATCACACTGAAGGACCACAAACCCAACTTCGCAAATAACCCAACATGCCGACTAATAAACCCAACTAAATCCGAAATAGGAAAAATCAGCAAAATAATCCTGGACAGAATCAACGCAAAAATCAAGGACAAAACACCACTCAACCAATGGAGAAATACAGCAGCAGTAATCAAATGGTTCAACAACATCCAAGACAAACAACAACACAACTTTATCTCCTTCGACATCGAAGAATTTTACCCTTCCATCACGCAAGACCTACTGACCCAAGCACTAAACTTCGCCTCGGACTACGACTCAATCACAGGCAACGAAAGAAACATCATCATCCACGCAAAGAACTCCATACTCATCCACAACAGTACACCATGGCAAAAAAAGAACAATTCAACATTTGACGTTACTATGGGGAGTTTTGACGGAGCAGAAACGTGCGAACTCGTTGGGAGTTTCCTCCTCTCCCAGCTTGCTAGCCTCAACCTGAACCTTGGTATTTACCGTGATGATGGACTGGCAGTGTGCCGCGCCTCGCCAAGGAGCAGCGAGAACACCAAGAAGCGCATATGCCAAATCTTCAAAGAAAACGGCCTACGGATCACGATTGAAGCCAACAAGCAAACCGTCAACTTCCTCGACGTCACTTTCAACCTGAGAAATAACAGCTACCAACCATTCACGAAACCCAACACAACACTCCAATACGTGCACCACGACAGCAACCACCCACCCACCACCACGAAAAGAATACCTACCGGAATTAATAAAAGGCTATTGATGCTGTCATCCAGCAAAGCTGAATTCGACCAAGCAACCCCCCCGTACCAGAAAGCACTTGATGAAAGCGGATACAACTTCACCCTCACCTATGAACCCACCCCAGGAAACCAACCAAAAAAGAGCAGAAAACGAAACAACATCATCTGGTACAATCCGCCATTCAGCAAAGACGTCTCAACCAACATCGGCCGCAAGTTCCTCACTCTGATCGACAAACACTTCCCCAAAGGCAACACCCTAAGAAAAATATTCAACAAGAACAACATTAAATTGAGCTACAGCTGTATGAATAACATGCAACAAATCATTTCAAACCACAACAAAGCAATTGCAAAAGGACTGCCTACCCCCAGACTAAACGACTCTGAAACCAATAATGAATGTAACTGTCGCAAGAAACCTGATTGCCCTCTCAACGGAAGGTGCTTACAGACATCAGTCGTTTACCAAGCAAAGGTAATACGCAAGGACATTAACACATCCGACACGTACGTAGGATTAACCGAAGGAGCGTTCAAAACAAGATGGAATAATCACAACGCCTCCTTTAGAAACCAGACTTTGCAGAATTCTACCGAACTCAGCAAACACATTTGGAACCTCAAAGACAATAATGTTGAATATTCAATAACATGGCAAATTCTTGCATCCAGCACACCTTACAACAGTGGTAATAAAAGATGCAACCTATGCTTAAAAGAGAAACTGTTTATTATATATCATCCAGAGCTATCATCCCTCAACAAGCGCAGTGAAATCATTTCAACATGCCGCCACAGGCGGAAACACCTCCTAGGTAACACATGAGCCAATCACCACACCCTACGCCTGCTTGTACCCACCCACTCTGTGCTCTATATAAACCATTGTATGTGAATGCTTCCATTAAAATCTCCTGATGATTGAGGGAACCCCTCATGAAACAGATCTGTAGAGATGAAGTAGTCTTGTGATTTTTTTCCCACACCTACATATTGCGCTCTACCACGGTATCGAGCACTATTCTCCGGATAATCCAATCAAGACATATATATATATATATATATATATATATATATATATATATATATATATATATATATATATATATATATATATATATGTAGTGTTTCATACATATTTAGTGTTTCATACTACAGAACGTGAATGACTGCTCGCCGACTGCTCTTGTTGCAAAAAAGCTAAGTATCGTTCTATCTGTGTGATTTTAACTGTTTTGCAGCTTTATTTACAACTTATCGAACATATTTAATAGTTCCATTTAACTTGCAAATCACCCGATCTCTGTCTCACCACTCCGCCCTCAGCTAGCTAGCTGCTAAGCTAACGAGGCTAGCGGAGAAAGGCAGCGCCGGTCTGAAGGAAGCTTCTCCCCCGCCACCGTGACCACCACTTCCCGAAGACAGCTGGCACCCCACTCGGCGACGGAAAGTTTCTGTGAGTATGGCTTCCTGCGCTTCGTGCACTTTACTCATGGATAGGTTGGCTTTGCTAGAGAGCCGTGTCCGCCAGTTAGAGCAGTGTAATTTCGTAACTTTAGATGTTGCGGACACATCTGCTAGCGTTAGCTGTAGCGAGCTAACTAGCCCAGCTTGTAGCAGCCCTAATCGGCCTACAAGCTACGGTGTACCGGTTGAGACGCATAATAGATTTAGCCCTTTAGCTAGTCCTACACCCCTGTCTACCGGGCACCACACTTTAGTCATAGGGGACTCCATCACCCGAAACATAAAGCTTAGCAAACCAGCCACAATTAAGTGTATTCCCGGGGGCAGAGCACCTGACATTGAAGCTAATCTTAGGGAGCTAACTCGCAACAGGTCTAGTAAACACGTACGGCAGGCTAACCGCACCACTAGTTATGCGAATATAGTAATACACGTTGGCTCCAATGACGTTAGGATGAGACAATCAGAGATTACAAAGAGAAACATAGCCAGGGCTTGTAATCTCGCCAGAAAGATGTCCAGGCATCGAGTAACTGTCTCTGGCCCCCTGCCTGGGAGAGGCAATGATGAGAGATATAGCAGATTAGTCTCTCTTAACAGGTGGCTGGATAGCTTCTGCAGACAACAGGGATTTACGTTTATTGATAATTGGCTGCCTCACAATACGAAGGTCCTGCAGTCCTGGGTTCAAATCCAGGCTCGGGATCTTTCTGTGTGGAGTTTGCATGTTCTCCCCGTGAATGCGTGGGTTCCCTCCGGGTACTCCGGCTTCCTCCCACTTCCAAAGACATGCACCTGGGGATAAGTTGATTGGCAACACTAAATTGGCCCTAGTGTGTGAATGTGAGTGTGAATGTTGTCTGTCTATCTGTGTTGGCCCTGCGATGAGGTGGCGACTTGTCCAGGGTGTACCCCGCCTTCCGCCCGATTGTAGCTGAGATAGGCGCCAGCGCCCCCCGCGACCCCGAAAGGGAATAAGCGGTAGAAAATGGATGGATGGATGGGCCCTCTTTCTGGGGAAAACCTGGCTTGCTGAGGAGAGACGGCCTTCACCCTAACCAGGAAGGCGCTATCCTCTTGTCTCGGAACATAGACTTCGCATTGAGCCACATTTGACTAACTGCACTAGAGCAAGCCCGGTCACAGGCAATTACAGAGCCTGCTAGCCTGGGTATGGAGTCAGTTAAGTTAGAACTAGCCAGCGCCAGGCTGGATGATCCCTGTACACATAGCAATTTTCGTAGAATAATACACAACTCACAAAATGTTTTTTCTACTGTGTCTATGACTACGTCAGAGTTAGACATGCGCTCTACTGAGGTGGCAAATTATGATGCGTTCAGTTTATCGCAGCGCCAAGTAGACAATCTGAAAATTCCCGTCATATCAATTCCTAGATATGGTCGTAATTATTTTAAGTACACTGCGCATAATAAACGTAACATTATTAATATTGCTACGACGGATAATTTCATCAACAACTCCTTAAAACAGCCCACTACCTATAATATGGGCTTTCTAAACATCAGATCTTTGTCTCCCAAAACGTTATTAGTCAATGAGGTCATTAGAGACAACAACCTTAACGTCATCGGTCTTAGCGAAACCTGGCTTAAACCAGACGACTTTTTTGCGATAAATGAGGCATCCCCTCCTAACTATACGAATGCGCATATTGCCCGTCACCTCAAAAGGGGAGGGGGTGTCGCACTAATATACAACGAAAACTTTAACTTTAGTCCTAACTTAAATAATAAATATAAATCGTTTGAGGTGCTTTCTATGAAGTCTGCCACACCTCTGCCTCTGTGCCTGGCCGTTATCTACCGCCCCCCAGGGCCCTATTCGGACTTTATTAGTGAATTCTCAGAGTTTGTTGCTGATCTAGTGACGCACGCCGATAATATAATTATAATGGGGGACTTTAATATCCATATGAATACCCCATTGGACCCACCGTGCGTGGCGCTCCAGACTATAATTGATAGCTGTGGTCTTACACAAATAATAAATGAACCGACGCATCGCAGCGGCAATACGATAGACCTAGTGCTTGTCAGAGGTATCACCGTCTCCAAAGTTATGATACTCCCGTATACTAAAGTAATGTCCGATCATTACCTTATAAAATTCGAAGTTCAGACTCATGTTCGGCAAGCTAATAAGAATAATAACTGCTATAACAGCCGCAACATTAATGCTGCCACAACGACGACTCTTGCGGACCTACTGCCCTCGGTAATGGCACCGTTCCCAAAGTATGTGGGCTCTATTGATAACCTCACTAACAACTTTAACAACGCCCTGCGCGAAACCATTGATAGTATAGCACCGCTGAAGTTAAAAAAGGCTCCAAAAAGGCGTACGCCATGGTTTACTGAAGAAACTAGAGCTCAGAAATTATTATGTAGAAAGCTGGAACGCAAATGGCGCACGACTAAACTTGAGGTGCACCATCAAGCATGGAGTGATAGTTTAATAACTTATAAACGCATGCTTACCTTAGCTAAAACTAATTATTACTCAAATCTCATCCGCATTAATAAAAACGATCCAAAATTTTTGTTTAGTACTGTAGCATCGCTAACCCAACAAGGGACTCCTTCCAGTAGCTCCACCCATTCGGCAGATGACTTTATGAAGTTCTTTAATAAGAAAATTGAACTTATTAGAAAGGAGATTAAAGACAATGCGTCCCAGCTACAACGGGGTTATAGTAACACAGATACGATTGTATATACGGCGGATACTGCAAATATCCAAAATAGTTTCTCTCGTTTTGATGAAATAACATTAGAAGGATTGTTACAACGTGTAAATGGAATAAAACAAACAACATGTTTACTTGACCCACTTCCTGGGAAACTTATCAAGGAGCTTTTTGTATTATTAGGCCCATCAGTGCTAAATATTATAAACTTATCACTTTCCTCGGGCACTGTTCCCGTTGCATTCAAAAAAGCGGTTATTCATCCTCTCCTTAAAAGACCTAACCTCGATCCTGACCTCATGGTAAACTACCGACCGGTGTCTCACCTTCCCTTTATTTCGAAAATCCTCGAAAAAATTGTTACGGAGCAGCTAAATGAGCACTTAGCGTTTAACAATCTATGTGAAACCTTTCAATCCGGTTTCAGGGCAAATCACTCGACTGAGACAGCCCTCGCAAAATTGACTAATGATCTATTGCTAACGATGGACTCTGATAAGTCATCTATGTTGCTGCTCCTCGATCTTAGCGCTGCTTTCGATACCGTCGATCATAATATTTTATTAGAGCGTATCAAAATACGAATTGGTATGTCAGACTCAGCCCTGTCATGGTTTAACTCTTATCTTACTGATAGGATGCAGTGCGTCTCCTATAACAGTGTGACCTCGGACTATGTTAAGGTAACGTGTGGAGTTCCCCAGGGTTCGGTCCTTGGCCCTGTACTCTTCAGCATCTACATGCTGCCGCTAGGTGACGTCATACGCAAATACGGTATTAGCTTTCACTGTTATGCTGATGACACCCAACTTTACATGCCCCTAAAGCTGACCAACATGCCGGACTGTAGTCAGTTGGAAGCGTGTCTTAATGAAATTAAACAATGGATGTCCGCTAACTTTTTGCAACTTAATGCCAAAAAAACGGAAATGCTGATTATCGGTCCTGCTAGACACCGACCTCTATTTAATAATACAACTTTAACATTTGACAACCAAATAATAAAACAAGGTGACTCTGTAAAAAATCTGGGTATTATCTTCGACCCAACTCTCTCCTTTGAGTCACACATTAAAAGCGTTACTAAAACGGCCTTCTTTCATCTCCGTAATATCGCTAAAATTCGCTCCATTTTGTCCACTAAAGACGCCGAGATCATTATCCATGCGTTTGTTACGTCTCGTCTCGATTACTGTAACGTATTATTTTCGGGTCTCCCCATGTCTAGCATTAAAAGATTACAGTTGGTACAAAATGCGGCTGCTAGACTTTTGACAAGAACAAGAAAGTTTGATCATATTACGCCTGTACTGGCTCACCTGCACTGGCTTCCTGTGCACTTAAGATGTGACTTTAAGGTTTTATTACTTACGTATAAAATACTACACGGTCTAGCTCCAGCCTATCTTGCCGATTGTATTGTACCGTATGTCCCGGCAAGAAATCTGCGTTCAAAAGACTCCGGCTTATTAGTGATTCCTAGAGCTCAAAAAAAGTCTGCGGGCTATAGAGCGTTTTCCGTTCGGGCTCCAGTACTCTGGAATGCCCTCCCGGTAACAGTTCGAGATGCTACCTCAGTAGAAGCATTTAAGTCTCATCTTAAAACTCATTTGTATACTCTAGCCTTTAAATAGACCTCCTTTTTAGACCAGTTGATCTGCCGCTTCTTTTCTTTCTCCTATGTCCCCCCCTCCCTTGTGGAGGGGGTCCGGTCCGATGACCATGGATGAAGTACTGACTGTCCAGAGTCGAGACCCAGGATGGACCGCTCGTCGGGACCCAGGATGGACCGCTCGCCTGTATCGGTTGGGGACATCTCTACGCTGCTGTTCCGCTTCAGATGGTTTCCTGTGGACGGGACTCTCGCTGCTGTCTTGGAGCCACTATGGATTGAACTTTCACAGTATCATGTTGGACCCGCTCGACATCCATTGCTTTCGGTCCCCTAGAGGGGGGGGGGTTTCCCACATCTGAGGTCCTCTCCAAGGTTTCTCATAGTCAGCATTGTCGCTGGCGTCCCACTGAATGTGAATTCTCCCTGCCCACTGGGTGTGAGTTTTCCTTGCCCTTTTGTGGGTTCTTCCGAGGATGTTGTAGTCGTAATGATTTGTGCAGTCCTTTGAGACATTTGTGATTTGGGGCTATATAAATAAACATTGATTGATTGATATATAAAACACTATATATACAGTCGCGATCAAAAGTTGACATACACTTTTAAAGAACATAATGTCATGGCTGTCTTGAGTTTTCAATAATTTCTACAACTCTTTTTTGTGTGTGTTAGAGTGATTGGAGCACTTACTTGTTGGTCACAAAAAAAAAATCATGAAGTTTGGTTCTTTTATGAATCTATTATGTTACCAAATCCGCTGGGTCAAAAGTATACTTACAGCAATGTTAATATTTGCTTACATGTCCCTTGGCAAGTTTTACTGCAATAAGGCGCTTTTGGTAGCCATCCACAAGCTTCTGCTTGAATATTTGAACACTCCTCTTAACAAAATGGGTGCAGTTCAGCTAAATTTGTTGGTTTTCTGACATCAATCAATCAATCAATCAATTAATGTTTAATTATATAGCCCTAAATCACTAGTGTCTCAAAGGGCTGCACAAACCACAACACAAACCACTACGACATCCTCGGTAGGCCCACATAAGGGCAAGGAAAACTCACACCCAGTGGGACCTCGGTGACAATGATGACTAAGAACCATGGAGAGGACGAAAGCAATGGATGTCGAGCGGGTCTAACGTGATAATGTGAAAGTTCAATCCATAATGGATCCAACTTAGCCGCGAGAGTCCAGTCCAAAGCGGATCCAACACAACACAGCAGCGAGAGTCCCGCTCACAGCGGAGCCAGTAGGAAACCATCCCAAGCGGAGGCGGATCAGCAACGCAGAGATGTCCCCAGCTGATACATAGGCGAGCGGTCCATCCTGGGTCCCGACTCTGGACGAGCGGTTCATCCTGGGTCCCGACTCTGGACAGCCAGTACGTCATCCATGGCCACCGGAAATGAACTTGTTTCTTCAGCATTGTCCTCACGTTTAAGTCAGGACTTTGTGAAGGCCATTCTAACACCTTCATTTGAGCCTGGTTTAGCCATTCCTTTACCACTTTTGTTGTTGTTTTGGGTCATTGTCCTGTTGGAACACCCAACTGCGCACAAGACCCAACCTCCAAGCTGATGATTTTAGGTTATCCTGAGGAATTTGGAGGTAATCCTCTTTTTCCATTGTCCCATTTACTCTCGGTAAATCACCAGTTCAATTGGCAGGAAAACAGGCCCAGAGCATAATACTACCACCACCATGCTTGACGGTAGGTTTGGTGTTCTGGGATTAAAAGCCTCATCTTTTCTCCTCTATAAACGCATGCTTACCTTAGCTAAAGCTAAATATTACTCAAATCTCATCCACCGAAATAAAAACGATCCTAAATTTTTGTTTAGTACGGTAGCATTGCTAACCCAACAAGGGACCCCTTCCAGTAGCTCCACTCACTCAGCTGATGACTTTATGCAATTATTTAGTAAGAAAATTGAAGTCATTAGAAAGGAGATTAAAGACAATGCGTCCTAGCTATATACGGCGGATACTGCCCTCCAAAATAGTTTCTCTCGTTTTGAGGAAATAACATTAGAGGAGTTGTTACAACGTGTAAATTGAATAAAACAAACAACATGTTTACTTGACCCTCTTTCTGGGAAACTGATCAAGGAGCTCTTTGTATTATTAGGTCCATCAGTGCTAAATATTATAAACTTATCACTTTCCTCTGGCACTGTTCCCCTAGCATTCAAAAAAGCGGTTATTCATCCTCTTCTTAAAAGACCTAACCTCGATCCTGACCTCATGGTAAACTACCTTTATTTCAAAAATCCTCGAAAAAATTGTTGCGGAGCAGTTAAATGAACACTTAGCGTCTAACAATCTATGTGAAACCTTTCAATCCGGTTTCAGGGCAAATCACTCCACGGAGACAGCCCTCGCAAAAATTACTAATGATCTGTTGCTAACGATGGATTCTGATGCGTCATCTATGTTGCTGCTCCTCGATCTTAGCGCTACTTTCGATACCGTCGATCATAATATTTTATTAGAACGTATCAAAACATGAATTGGTATGTCAGACTTAGCCCTGTCTTGGTTTAACTCTTATCTTACTAATAGGATGCAGTGTGTCTCCCATAACAATGTGACCTCGGACTACGTTAAGGTAACGTGTGGAGTTCCCCAGGGTTCGGTCCTTGGCCCTGCACTCTTCAGCATCTACATGCTGCCGCTGTGTGACATCATACGCAAATACGGTGTTAGCTTTCATTGTTATGCTGATGACACCCAACTCTACATGCCCCTAAAGCTGACCCACACGCCGGATTGTAGTCAGCTGGAGGCGTGTCTTAATGAAATTAAACAATGGATGTCCGCTAACTTTTTGCAACTCAACGCCAAAAAAACGGAAATGCTGATTATCGGTCCTGCTAGACACCGACCTCTATTTAATAATACAACTCTAACATTTGACAACCAAACAATTAAACAAGGCGACACGGTAAATAATCTGGGTATTATCTTCGACCCAACTCTCTACTTTGAGTCACACATTAAAAGCGTAATGAGTGTACAAAGCCTCATGTCTGAGAGTTCAGAGTTGTCTGAGAGTTCAGAGTGTACCAAACAAAACAGAAAACGTCCTGACCTCAATTTGACTCAGTGTGCCAAACACTGCACCTACAGGAAACAGATGTTTGAGCAATAACAAACATAACAGGAAACCAAGCAAACATTGCACATACAGGAAACAGATGCTTGAGCAACAACCAACTTAACAGGAAACCAAGAGTACTTCCTAGACACAAGACACATAGCAACTGACGTCAGTCAGTAGACTGACCAATCAGATAACTACTAGCACAGTGTAAATAAGCTGCTGTACAACAAACTCTCAGACAGATCGCTTTGGGTTTTACTGGTACTACTGTTCAAGTGTACTATACGATCTCCGCTCTCTGCAGACTGCGTTCAATAAAATACTTCTACTTGACTCAACTCCTGCCTCCTCGAATTGTTTTCCTGCTCCCGGCCCGAGTGAGACAGCACTAAAAGTGCGTCTCAACAATTTGGGGGCTCGTCCGGGGATACAGGGAGTTGTGAGGAGAACATCGAGAGGACCATTCGGACCTAAACATTTTCTTCATGGACAAAGGACAAAGACACTAGCCGGCAGTTACAAATAAGGTAAGCAGAAACCTGTTAAAACAAATTCTGCATATTGGAAACTACTAAAATAGTGTCCTGTCCTATGTACTTGTAAGAAAACATAAAAACTAAAAGAGTCAGTAGAAGTGTAAATAACTTCGATACAGGAGGAATACACAGTAACCTTGAGAGTGGTGTAACTCCACCTGAGATCCGACGGGGTCCAGGAGCGGTTAGTACCGCGGCTGGGTTAGAGTCCCGGGGGTTGAGGTCCCTAAATTCTAGTTGTTGTTACGATATGAAAACTCCAAAAACGTTTGGGAAAATAGGTTTATAAACCTTGGAGAGATTGAAATATCGCTGTATAAAACTCCTCAAAACAACAAAATAGGTTGTTTTACGTGGGAAAAATGAGGGGAGAAGAAAAATACAGTCGAAGGAAACTGCAGTTGAAAACAGAGACTGAGTAGTCTTTCGATAACACAACTTTAAGCTAAAGAAAATACTGTGTGGGTATCAAATGTGCATGTGGCACTAACTTTGTGTGTGTATTTTAAGTGTTGTTGAGGTAAGAAGGGAAGTGGGGAGAATAAGACTCTGAGTAAATCGTTGTGTGAATACTCGTTGTGTGCTGAGTCTGCGGCTGATGAACTGACGGGATACCTAACGGTGTAAACGAACGTCGTTCATTCGCTACAGTTTAGGGCGGGGTGGGCGGTGAAAACCGTCCATATCTGACCAACAGACACGCAGCGAGGGCTAAATCACCCAGTTGATAAGCGAGACATCTTATCCTTGGAGTAAACGCTGTGGTTCTTGTGATAGGACACCTAGTGGGAGACCGGACCGACCTTTGGGGCCGGCCTAGAAGCTTGTCTCTCAGAGAACCGCATTGGGCTAACGCAGCTACCTCCGGGAAGATTGTTGTCGCAATTAAACTGTGGAGCTCAGAGTCTAGTTAAAAAATGGAAGGAGAGTTTGATAGAGAAATAGATGATGATGGATGGGGCCCGGTCAGCCCATATGTCACCCTATTGACCCAAATTGGATCCACAGCTAATGCCCTAGCTGCCACATCAAAGCCAACGGATAAAGAGAAGAAAGTAACAAAAGCAAAACAAAAATTAGAACAACTTATTCAGGACATGGGGAAAACATTGGAACATATAGGGCCCTTAGGACAATTGATACTTGATAAGATGAACACAGCCGCTATAAAGAGAGATGAAGCGGAAGAGCATGGAAAGATTGCAGGTTTGTTGCAGAAGTCCAGTTGGAGGAAAAAGGAGCGCGACTGGGAGAAGGAGCGACGGGAGTGTGCTGAACTGTTGATCTGCTGACAAAGCACCAAACATCTGCACCAAAAGGAGCTTCACTCCAAATCAGTAACTGCACCTCATGTCCCCACATGTCCTCCACCCTATGCGCCTCCAACCCACGGCATATATCCCACATTTTACATTGAAAGAGGCACACTCTGGCATTAGGAGATTTCCGCGCTGTTGCTGCTCGGTGCATGACCCAGACTAATCTTAGAGATGTAGAGACGGACACAAAAACTCTAACACTGATTCACCCAACCATGCACTGCTCTTGGTGCTGCAATGCGTAGTCATTTCCCACTGCCTAATTCAGCCGTTATGCCTAGAATTAGATGGGACCCCAAACAAAACCCCAGGCAGTGTTTATGTGAAGCCAAAGAGGCCTGGACCAATCAAACCGGCCAGTACCCCGGTAACACTGGGTCACAGGCCGAGTGGTTCCGACAAGCAGTTCCGACAAGCAGTTCTGAGTGGAGTGCCTGAGTCAGTGCAAACAGCCATGAAAAGTAACCCTGACATGTTAGGATGTCAACTTTGTACGTGGGAGAAGCATCTCGTTCATCACCTTACCACGGCTCAAGACAAAACACAACAAGATGAGAAAGACAAAGCAGATTTGCAGGCACAATTACTGAAGTTACAACTAGCCAAAGCTAGAGATGACTTAAACGACAAAAAGAAGGGCAAGAAAGATCAGGTCAAGGTTATGTCTCAAACTGTACAGCAGTGGGACGGCGGTAACGTTCAGGAGTCTGGGACGCCACATTTCAGAAGAAGGGGAGGACAAAATAGGGGAAGGGGAGGCCCACGGGGTGGAGGAAGGAGAGGGTTTTGCGGGGGAAGGCCTCAAGGAGGAAACCAAGGCTATTTCCTGTGTGGGGACTCCTCCCATTGGGTGAGGGAGTGCCCATATAACCCTGCACAAGGAGGGTTTCCACAGAGAGGAGGAGTTCAGAACAGGGGAGGAACACACCCTCCTCAGTCTCAAGGGAGAGGACCCGCACCACAGTTCCCCTTGTGGCAAGACACTGAGTGACACGCCCCACAGAGAAGCCCTGGACAGCACCTTACGGCAGAACCAGTGCTGTCAGTGACAGTAAATCAGGACTTGCTGCCTTTCTTAGTGGATACCAGTGCTACCGTCTCCACTATCAAGACTGTGGAAAAGAAGCTGCTTACATCAGACGTCATAACAGTCATGGGTTTCTCTGGGGTTCCTACTACGCTGCCTTACACCAAGCCTCTCACAACAAGGCTTGGCAATCAGACTGTGTTGCATCCTTTCATCTACTCCCCTGAGGTACCTTCCAACCTGTTGGGGAGAGACCTCCTGACTCGATTGGGGCTACTATTCTCTGCTCGCTTGACGGACTAACAGTCTCATTCCCTGATGGAACATCTCTACCCTGCGCCAGTATTGAGTCTTCACATTCAAGCCAATACATGATTCAGCCAGTTGCAGACAGATCGGCTGACATCTACTAGGGTCTCCTACACAGTGAAACTAGTGATAAAGGTGGAATCCTGTCGGCTTACCTGACTTGGAAACCCTGGATCTCCCAAATACACCCCTATGTGGCCCCTCCTGACCCTCCTCATATGACATTGTTTTATGATAGAGAGGATACACAGTGGTATGAGGAACAGTTTAGCAGGGACATGGAGGGAACTAATTGGGCTCTTTCCACTAATAACATTTATGTGGCTCCCATAGGTGTAGCGGCAGAAGTTTCTCTCACCCCAGAACAACTACAGTGGTACATGATGAGTGACGAGGCTTCCCCCCATGTGTCTTTAGCCTTACATCCAGAGCACCAAGCCAAAGAGCTGGGTTCTATAGTTAAAACAGCACAACTGCAACCTGATTGGCAGAGGGTTGGCTCTTCATTGTGGTATTCACCCGCAACTCAAATCTACAAAATACAGGTTTCTTGCACTGACCACGCTCTCCTTGAACACGCTCAAATCTCCCGCCACCATGGCCGAGAGAAAACAGATCACCCCGAAGCAGCATTGTTGTTAGATTCACTGCCTGACTCACTATGGTCCACTAGGCCCACGGATGTTGGCCTAGTCGACTGCCCCCCAGTTACTTTCAAGCTGAAAAATAACAACCCAGTGTGGGTTCCCCAATACCCAAGTAAAAAAGACGCCGAAATCGGCATTGCAGATACCATTGAAGGTCTATTTGAAAAGGGGGTGTTGGTAGAAACATCCTCGGAATGGAACACTCCCATATGGCCCATTGAAAAGAAGGGCACTGGTAAATATCGCATGGTTCATGATCTTAGGGCCATTAACTCTGCGTTATACACGCAAACCATCCCAGTTCCCAACCCTTACGTTGCGTTGACTAATCTTGATCCTAGCCACCAATGGTTCACCTGTATCGACCTCGCTAATGCATTTTTCTGCCTACGACTAGCCGAAGAATGTAGAAACATTTTTGCCTTCACCTACCGAGGGGTCCAACTGACCTATTCTTGTCTTCATCAGGGATTTGCTCTATCCCCTGGCCTATTCAATCAGGTATTAAAGGATGTTTTGACGGATTGTGCTACCACCTGCAATAAAAAACATAGCACTAACTGAGGCGCACGGAGTGGGACATGTCGGGGCTGCACAGATGCAGAGAAACCTCGAAAATTGGTGGCACCCATTTTTGAAGGATATGTGTAAATATCATGTACATACTTGCCCTGAATGCACCATGTATAATGCACGACCAACAGTCAGACCGCATCCTGGACGTTTCCCTCTCGAGACGAAAACAGGGAAAGAAATCATCATAGATTACACAGATATGGTGAACTCAGTAAAAGGGTACAGGTATATGTTGGTATGTGTGGATGTGTATTCAGGTTGGCCAGAGGTACTCCCTACAAAAAGGGAAGACAGTAAGACAGTGGTGAAGTTTTTGGTAAACCAGTATATCCCCAGACATGGTTTTCCTGAGAAAATCCGATCAGATAATGGTACACATTTCAAAAACCATGATCTGCAAAAGGTTGAAGAAATGCTGGGGTTGAAACACAAGTTTGGTTCGGTCTACCACCCACAATCCCAAGGAAAGGTTGAAAGAATGAACCAAACACTCAAATCTAAATTGGCAAAAATCTGTGCACAGACTAAAATGAATTGGCTAGATGCGCTACCCCTTGCCCTCATGTCTGTTCGAAGCTCAATAAACCAAAGCACGGCCTTTACTCCCTTTGAGCTGACCACAGGCAGGAGGTTTCCAGGGCCCCAGTCCAAGCTTATTGGAATCAAAGGTGATGATCAGTCCATATCGAGTGACTGAACGCACCTCGCATGCTGTTCGGCTGAACGGCAAGGGAGACACGTGGTTCTACTGGAGCCAGTGTGCAGCGGCGGACGCCCCTGCACGCACGTTGAGAGGGACACGTACCGAGTTACGTGAACAACAACAACGGGAGAAGACCACCAATCAACAAGGGGCAGAATAATCCCCTGGTGGCATCAGGGTGAGGTAGTCTACCCAAAATCCCTGTGGGAGGAGGTGAAATAGCGCTCCTCTCCTACACGTGGTGTGCCAAACCACCAACCAGATTCGTCGAGGGACCAAGAAGATCATGACAACCATCGACCTCCTTATTCTCTGTTGGTTTGGGGTACTAATGGTCTTTCTTTGGGCCCTGATACATCTGTCCATCACGGGTACAACTCAAGTTTAAGGTGCCACTAAGTATTAGTACTTAGTCGAATTTTCACATATTATACGATGTTTTGATTTGTGATCTCTTTAATAGAGATCAAAAGGGGGATTAATGAGTGTACAAAGCCTCATGTCTGAGAGTTCAGAGTTGTCTGAGAGTTCAGAGTGTACCAAACAAAACAGGAAACGTCCTGACCTCAATTTGACTCAGTGTGCCAAACACTGCACCTACAGGAAACAGATGTTTGAGCAATAACGAACATAACAGGAAACCAAGCAAACATTGCACATACAGGAAACAGATGCTTGAGCAACAACCAACTTAACAGGAAACCAAGAGTACTTCCTAGACACGAGACACATAGCAACTGACGTCAGTCAGTAGACTGACCAATCAGATAACTACTAGCACAGTGTATATAAGCTGCTGTACAACAAACTCTCAGACAGATCGCTTTGGGTTTTACTGGTACTACTGTTCAAGTGTACTATACGATCTCCGCTCTCTGCAGACTGCGTTCAATAAAATACTTCTACTTGACTCAACTCCTGCCTCCTCGAATTGTTTTCCTGCTCCCGGCCCGGGTGAGACGGCACTAAAAGTGCGTCTCAACAAGCGTTACTAAAACGGCCTTCTTTCATCTCCGTAATATCGCTAAAATTCGCTCCATTCTGTCCACTAAAGACGCTGAGATCATTATCCATGCGTTTGTTACGTATCGCCTCGACTACTGTAACGTATTATTTTCGGGTCTCCCCATGTCTAGCATTAAAAGATTACAGTTGGTACAAAATGCGGCTGCTAGACTTTTGACAAGAATAAGAAAGTTTGATCACATTACGCCTGTACTGGCTCACCTGCACTGGCTTCCCGTGCACTTAAGATGTGACTTTAAGGTTTTACTACTTACGTATAAGATACTACACGGTCTAGCTCCCTCCTATCTTGCCGATTGTATTGTACCATATGTCCCGGCAAGAAATCTGCGTTCAAAGGACTCCGGCTTATTAGTGATTCCCAAAGCCCCAAAAAAGTCTGCGCGCTATAGAGCTTTTTCATTTCGGGCTCCAGTACTCTGGAATGCCCTCCCGGTAAAAGTTCGATATGCCACCACAGTAGAAGCATTTAAGTCTCACCTTAAAACTCATTTGTATACTCTAGCCTTTAAATAGACTCCCTTTTTAGACCAGTTGATCTGCCGTTTCTTTTCTTTTTCTCCTATGTCCCACTCTCCCTTGTGGAGGGGGTCCGGTCCGATCCGGTGGCCATGTACTGCTTGCCTGTGTATCGGCTGGGGACATCTCTGCGCTGCTGATCCGCCTCCGCTTGGGATGGTTTCCTGCTGGCTCCGCTGTGAACGGGACTCTCGCTGCTGTGTTGGATCCGCTTTGGACTGGACTCTCGCGACTGTGTTGGATCCATTATGGATTGAACTTTCACAGTATCATGTTAGACCCGCTCAACATCCATTGCTTTCCTCCTCTCCAAGGTTCTCATAGTCATCATTGTCACCGACGTCCCACTGGGTGTGAGTTTTCCTTGCCCTTATGTGGACCTACCGAGGATGTCGTAGTGGTTTGTGCAGCCCTTTGAGACACTAGTGATTTAGGGCTATATAAGTAAACATGGATTGATTGATGATTGAAATATATTGCTGGGTATTGTGGCCAAACAACTCAATTTGTGTTTCATCTGACCACAGAACTTTCTTTCAAAAGGCATTATCTTTGTCCATGTGATGTCAGAAAAAATCAGCTGTTTGGCCACAATACTCAGCAATATATTTAGAGGAGAAAAGATGAGGCCTTTAATCCCAGGAACACCATCCCTACCGTTGTGGTGGTGGTAGTATTGTGCTCTGGGCCTGTTTTCCTGCCAATGGAACTGGTGCTTTACAGAGAGCAGGTGGGACAATGAAAAAGGAGAATTACTTCCAAATTCTTCAGGACAAGCTGAAATCATCAGCCCGGAGGTTGAGTCTTGAACCAGTTGGGTGTTCCTAAAGGACAATGACCCCAAACACACGTCAAAAGTGGTAAAGGAATGGCTAAATCCGGCTATGATGAAGGTTTTAGAATGGCCTTCCCAAAGTCCTATATACAGTGTTTGGTATACTATAGTTGGTACAAAATGCGGCTGCTAGACTTTTGACAAGAACAAGAAAGTTTAATCATATTAGGCCTATACTGGCTCACCTGAGCTGGCTTCCTGTGCACTTAAGATGTGACTTTAAGGTTTAACTACTTATGTATAAAATACTACACGGTCTAGCTCCATCCTATCTTGCCGATTGTACTGTACCACATGTCCCGGCAAGAAATCCCACATCTGCAGTCCTCTCCAAGGTTTCTCATAGTCATTCACATTGATATCCCACTGGGTTGTGGGTTTTTCCTTGCCCTTATGTGGGCTCTGAACCGAGGTTGTCGTTGTGGCTTGTGCAGCCCTGTGAGACACTTAGGATTTAGAGCTATATAAATAAACATTGATTGATTGATTGATTGATTTTGGGCCACACTTTGTACACCATAAAGATGAATGACAAGACACATGAGGTGTTTTGACATTTTTACGAGTCCTCCTTATGCAGTATATTTGATTTAAGTATTTATTCAAGTAATCGGTCTGACCTAAGCCTTGATAATAATGTTTGTGCTCTCACAAGTGTAGACATACTTATTGAATATGATCAAATTAAAAAGTTACATTACTAATTAAGTGTTAATATTTGTTGTTTTTCATATTTATTCTCATTTGGCTGACTCCCCTTCAGTCTTTTTGTTTATAACCTTTGTTTTCAACACTTTCAAAACAAGGATTTCACCCTCTCATATTCAATAACATGTACTTCCTATATATATATATATATATATATATATATATATATATATATATATATATGTGTGTGTGTGTAGAAAAATGGATGGATGGATATATATGTATGTGTGTGTAGAAAAATGGATGGACGGATATATATATATATATATATATATATATCCGGAATCCAGCGGAAGGTCGAGATACACAACTTGAACATGGATACCAATATTATGGTACATTTGGGAACTTTTCTAAATAAAGGGGACCACAAAAGAAAGGCATTTTTGGCTTTATTTTAACAAAAAAATAATCTTAGGGTACATTAAAAAATATGTTCATTATTGCAGTTAAGTCCTTAAATAAAATAGTGAACATACTAGGCAACTTGTCTTTTAGTAGTAATTAGTTTGCTAAAGTATGCTGTAACTTTGTGTCATTTTCCATTCTTTTATTTTGTCAACATTATAATTACAAATGGTTGTAATTCATTATTAATCTACTTGTTCATTTACCATTAATATCTGCTTACTTTCTCTTATATAGCATGTTCTATCTACACTTCTGATAAAATGTAATAATCCCTTATTCTTCTGTTGTTTGATACGTTACATTAGTTTTGGATGATACTGCCAATTTGGGTATCAATCCGATACCAAGTAGTTACAGGATCATACATTGGTCATATTCAAAGTCCTCATGTGTCCAAGGACAAATTTCCTGAGTTTATAAAGATAATATACATTTTTAAAACACGAAAGAAGATGTTGTGATGCCAAGAAATATTGACGTAATCATAGTAGTATCGACCAGATAGGTATTTTATATCATTACAGTGGATGTCAGGTGTAGATCCACCCATGGCATTTGTTTACATTTTGATGCCGGTGAGCTAAGGTGTGTAGTGAAGCATGTTTAGCTATTCCTCGTCCTGCACGGAGTAGATTTGTAAGAAATTTACTTTATTTGTCGCCACGGAGACCATTATTAAAGACTTAGAAGTCGCTAAAACACTGCCGACGGCGGATGGATGTTAGCCGCAAGCTAGCTATCTATGTCTTAAAGCATCTTTTCCCGAGGGTGTTTCAGTGTTATAACTTCACCTTTATCTTTAGTTTTTAAGCCAAAGTGCGTCCGTTCTCCCTTTTCTGTCTACACACTGTGTCTGCTTGTAAGTAATCTGTGTGTGTATGTGCGCTGCCGAACATGCTCCTCTGCTCGTAAACCAGCAATGTCACGACACACACACACACACACACACACACACACACACACACACACACACACACACACACACACACACACACACACACACACATATATATATATATGTGTATGTTCAAACCTCGTTTCCATATGAGTTGGGAAGTTGTGTTAGATGTAAATATAAACGGAATACAATGATTTGCAAATAATTTTCAACCCATATTCAGTTGAATATGCTACAAAGACAACATATTTGATGTTCAATAATCATTAACTTTAGAATTTGATGCCAGCAACACGTGACAAAGAAGTTGGGAAAGGTGGCAATAAATACTGATAAAGTTGAGGAATGCTCATCAGACACATATTTGTAACATCCCACAGGTATGCAGGATAATGCAGGATAACGGCGTGGCGCAGTGAGAGAGTGGCCGTGCGCAACCCGAGGGTCCCTGGTTCAAATCCCACCTAGTACCAACCTCGTCACGTCCGTTGTGTCCTGAGCAAGACACGTCACCCTTGCTCCTGATGGGTGCTGGTTGGCGCCTTGCATGGCAGCTCCCTCCATCAGTGTGTGAATGTGTGTGTGAATGGGTAAATGTGGAAGTAGTGTCAAAGCGCTTTGAGTACCTTGAAGGTAGAAAAGCGCTATACAAGTACAACCCATTTATCATTTATAATTAGGAACAGGTGGGTGCCATGATTGGGTATAAAAGCAGCTTCGATGAAATGCTAAGTAATTCACAAACAAGGATGGGGTGAGGGTCACCAATTTGTAAGCAAATTGTCAAACTGTTTTAGAACAAAATTTCTCAACGAGCTATTGCAAAGAATTTAGGGATTTTACCATCTACGGTCCGTAAAATCTTCAAGAAGTTCAGAGAATCTGGAGAAATCACTGCACGTAAGCGATAATATTACGGACTTTTGATCCCTCAGGTGGTACTGCATCAAAAACTGACATCAGTGTGTAAAGAATATCACCACATGGGCTCAGGAACACCTCATAAAACCACTGTCAGTAACTACAGTTGGTCGCTACATCTGTAACTGCAAGTTAAAACTCTACTATGCCAAGCCAAACCCATTTATCAACAATATGCTGAAACCCAGCCGGCTTGGCTGGGCCCAAGCTCACCTAAGATGGACTGATGCAAAGTGGAAAGGTGTTCTGTGGTCTGACGAGTCCACATTTCAAATTATATTTGGAAACAGAGGATGTGGTGTCCTCCAGAACAAAGAGGAAAATAACCATTCGGATTGTTATAGGCGCAAAGTTCAAAAGCCAGCATCTGTGATGGTATGGGGGTGTATTAGTGGCCAAGGCATGGGTAACTTACACATCTGTGAAGGCACCATTAATGCTGAATGGTCCATACAGGTTTTTTGAAGCAACATATGTTGTCATCCAAGCAACGTTATCATGGACGCCCCTGCTTATTTCAGCAAGACAAGTGTTACAACAGCGTGGCTTCGTAAAAAAAGAGTGCCAGTACTTTACTGACCTGCCGGCAGTCCAGACCTGTCTCTCATCGAAAATGTGTGGCGCATTATGAAGCGTAAAATACGACAGCGGAGACCCCGGACTGTTGAATGACTGAAGCTCTACATAAAACAAGAATGGGAAAGAATTCCACTTTCAAAGCTTCAACAATTAGTTTCCTCAGTTCCCAAACTTTTAGTGAGTGTTGTTAAAAGAAAAGGTGATGTAACAGTGGTGAACATGCCCTTTCCCAACTACTTTGGCACGTGTTGCAGCATGAAATTCTGAGTTAATTATTATTTGCAAAAAAAAAATTAAGTTTATGAGTTTGAACATCAAATATGTTGTCTTTGTAGCATATTCAACTGAATATGGGTTGAAAAGGATTTGCAAATCATTGTATTCCGTTTATATTTACATCTAACACAATTCCCCAACTCATATGGAAACGGGGTTTATATGTTGCAGCCTTGTTGTGTTGTGCAGGCACATGTTGTCCTTCCTACAGCAGTTACAATTACATCATCTGCTGCTCCAGACGTTCAGTCTGTAATCCAAGTGACATATTTCATGTTCAGTTTCACTTTGTGACCAACAGAAGTGCACACACACACTTATATTAGCTGGCCTCATGACCAACTTGTTTTGAAACTTGATCCCAGCGTCCTGACACGCTTTCACACGCAGCGCTTCTGTTGACTGCCAGAGACAGACCAGTAAACAAGTCTTACACCATCCTGCACACTTCTCGGAACTACTTCTCAAATCACTTGTTACACTTATTGCACACATTATAGATTGTCTCTGTATATAAGCCACACCCACTACAGTTTAGAGACAAATATTTCTCTATATACTAGTCGCACTTGACTATAAGTCGCAGATATATACCTTGTGAAATGACTTATTTACACAGAAATGTTTATTTACAGATACCTTGGGACGGCGTGCGCAGTGAGAGAGTGGCCGTGCGCAACCCGAGGGTCCCTGGTTCAATCCCCACCTAGTACCAACCTCGTCACGTCCGTTGTGTCCTGAGCAAGACACTCCACCCTTGCTCATGATGGGTGCTGGTGAGCGCCTTGCATGGCAGCTCCCTCCATCAGTGTGTGAATGTGTGTGTGAATGGGTGAATGTGGAAGTAGTGTCAAAGCGCTTTGAGTACCTTGAAGGTAGAAAAGCGCTATACAAGTACAACCCATTTACCATTTACCTTAATTGTTTCCAAACGGTGTCTGTAACACAGCAGTAAAACGGATGATCCAACAAAACAAAAGTCTTCGTCATGGACCCACAAACTGCGCAAGCTAGCTCTCCAATCAGCTAAACAGACTCAATAACTCCACGCTGACGTAGTGAATTTACTGACGAATTTGTGAAACTGACCACAATACAAAAAGAATGCCGTTGTAAGTTAATAATACTAACACAGACACGAGTGAACGTGTTAGCAAATTAGTGCATTCTAGCAACCATAAAACGTTCAAATATGCATGAAAACTCTCCTACAGACATCACACACAGGATGCTTTAGTAAGTAAGAATTGTTTTAGTTATATTGTAAAAACTTACAAACCTTGCTTGGAGTGATGAATGAAGAATCCATCCGAGTAGAAACGCTATGGATGACTGAAAGATCAACCCAAATCACTACTTGCAGTGAGCGAACAGGTCCATAAGATGGCGCAATGGCACAAACAATAAAACACTTTTTAGGTATATATTTGTTTTTGTTGTTTTTTTACCTATTTTTATGATAATAGATAAAAATCCATAAATCAGCCGCATCATTTTTAAAAGCCGCTGGTTTCAAAGTGTAAAAAAAAAAATAGCGTCTTATACTCCAGAATTTACAGTACTAACGCAGACACTCGTAAACGTCTTAGCATGTTAGCTCATGCTAACGACACTAGTTTGATTACATTACGATAGAAAGTACAATTATGCATGAAAACACTAGTACAGACATCACACATGGGACGCTTTAGTAAGTAAGAATAGTTATAATTATATTTTAAAACATACAAACGTTGCTTAGAGTCATGCATGAAGAATCTGTACGAGTAGAAATGCAATGGACAGATAGAAGACTGAACTTATGACGGATAGAACACAGAACAGCACTTCGACTTCTGGTTGAAAGCTTAGTCTACTTGAAAGTCTGTAATTTTACAATGATTTAAGGAACAATAGCAATTTCAAAAAATAAAATTAAGTTTTTCTGGTGGGAACGTAGACACGAATAAACATGTTAACATATTAGTGAATGCTAACGGCACTAGCTTGATTACATTACAATAGCACGTACAAATATGCATAAAAACACTCCTAAAGACATCACACACAGGACGCTTTAGTAAGTAAGACTTGTGTTAGTTATATTGTAAAACTTACACACATTGCTTGGAGTGATGATTGAAGAATCCATACGAGTACAACGTTATGGGCGGCACTTGTACTTCCTTTTCAAAAAAGGACACTGCAGCACGAGTAAACTTGTCCAAAAGAAGGCACCACAGCACAAACAATAACAACATTTAAGTGGATTTGCATGTTTTTTTTTTAAACTATTTGCATTATGGCCACCAGCGAAGACAAATCCATACAATAGCAGCACCGTTCTATAAGCCGCAGAGTTCAAAGTATAGGAATCGTCTGAAATTAAGGGTACAAAAGTGATTTGTTCATCATGAGATTCGTTGGAGTCCAGTTGGTTGGAGGTGACTTGGAAACGTACACACTTATCTAAGGTCCACCAGGTGGAGGAGCAAGCATCAAGTCCAAGGAACTGTCTGTAGATCTTGCCCACCCGGAAGAATCTCAGACCAGGAGCAACCCAGTTCTCCAGTCTGATGAGATGCCAGTTGTCATGCTGTGTTTGGTAGGGAGCCAGCATTCCAGACTGGCAATGAAGACCCTGCTGAGGTGTTGGGTTCTGACAAGTGGGACAGAGGTTTCTGGGATGGCCAGACCTGCACGTGGGAGGGGTAGGGGTGGCCTTAAACTGGATAAACTAAGGGATGAGTAGACAGTTGACTTGTTGGAACACAGAACTGATGTTGTGGATCACTTGGATAGATTCTATTGCAGCAGTCCAATCTGGAGGTGATCCATGAAAGTTCCATGTGTGGGACAGCGGAGGATGAGGCAATCCTGAAGTACAGGTAGGTGGTTTTGGTGAAATGGTCTTCACATGAGAGGTTGTTGTCCCAGATGTTCCCAAGTCCTGGACCTGTGAGTCCTTTTATGTCGAGTACCAACGATTAATATCAGTGTAATAGTACCAAGGATCCAGTATCTATTGATGGTACGAGTTACACTGATATCGATTGTTGGTACTATTACACTGGTATCGATTGTTGGTACTATTTACACTGGTATCGATCGTTGGTACTAACTATAACACTGGTATTGATCGATGGTAGGATTACACTTTTATCGATCGTTGGTACTATTACACTGGTATCAGTGTCGCACAGTATCAGATTTATAACAGTATCGTAGTCGTACAGTATCAGAGCCGTAAAGTATTCGAGTCGTACAGTATTAGACTGATACAGTATCAGAGTCGTACAGTATCAGAGTGATACATTATCAGAGTGATACAGTGCGTATGGTTTCAGCTGCCAGGTATGTCTAGGTTCATGTGTTAGCTGCAGACAGTTGAGTTTATCTTCACAGTTGTTCTAAAGATGTCTGGGTCAAAGATGTATTTCTGGTGCAACCTTTAATAAGGTTTGGAAATATTTCTTCATCGTGTTCTGTAAAATCGGGACAAGGATTCAGTTTGATACTTGGTATTAAGCCAATTATATATGTATGTATATATACACCTTAGGTCAGAGTAAACACAAAGGCTATATGTTTTTTCTGACCTAACGTATATTCCGTTCCACCCCAGTATTGAGAACTGTATAAAGGATGAACTCCAGAAACCTTGATTTTATATACATATATATATGTATATATATATAAACATATATATATATATATAAATATATATATATATATATATATATATATATATATATATATATATATATATTTATATATATATATGTTTATATATATATACATATATATATGTACGTATCCATATATATATATATATATATTTCAACATGCCGCTGTTTTGTGGCTCATTTTGTAGGTTTGCCTTGTTATTGAAATGATGACATGTGACTCTTACACAACCTCATTTAAGTCTCATTCTCTACTAGTAACACGTTTTGTAGGTTTGCCGTCTTATTAAAATGATGGCATGTGACTCTTACACCAACTAGTTTAACACTATCTAATAGCAACACATTTTGTAGGTTGGCCTTCTTGTTGGAATTATGGCATCTGACTCTTAAACCAACTCATCATTTAAGTCTCATTCTCTAATAGCAATTAATTTTGTTGGTTTGCCTACTTATTAAAATGATGGCATGTGACTCTTACACCAACTCATTTAATTATCATTCTCTATTAGTAACACAACTTCTTCCACATCACCAGGAATTGACATGTTAATGTTTCTTCCCTCAGTTGTGAAACTACACTTGGAGCTAGCAGCCCTCTTCTGGCCCCCCATGATGCCCACCTGGAGCTCTTCCTTGGAACTGGATTGGCAGGACGTGCTGGCTGTCATCCAACCTGAGGTAATGGATGTATAGATAAGACGAGGTCAGAAGGTATCAGGTATCATTTTGGAAAGTCCTACAGAATCCTAAAAACCGCAACTTCAGTTGACCTGGTAGCATTATGATACTGGAGCCTTTTGTATTGGCTAATATGGATATCGATCTACTACGATATCAGAAGCAATCACACGTGTTATTTAGTAGAGTGGAATGTTAAAAAAGATTTGATCAAGTGGAATAAGTCAAATAGAACAATGGTAGTTTTTAAAAACACTAATTTATTTATTATTAACCTCTGGAATCGACTTATGCTGTCTTTAAGTTGAAGTGGAGTGGTCATTGTTGTTTTGGTGACACCTAGTGGTCACAATAATTCATAAAATTTAGCTCATGCTGCAGTAAGTTGATAAAGTGGACATATTTGTTACTAGACACTTTCTAATACTGCCTTAGATACTTTGTATGTGTAAGTAATGTGTAACGAGGATGTCGTAATCGTAGTGGTTTGTACAGTCCTTTGAGACATTTGTGATTTAGGGCTATATAAATAAACATTGATTGATTGATTGAACTATAAGTATTTGTTTATATTGACAAATGTCACCTTTCATAACTCAATGATTATTACCTATGTCTAGCCCACGTGCTACTGTGTGCTTAGCTGTTGTGTGGCTGCTAGCTCCTAGGAGCCTTTAGCCTAGCATGTTTACCTTTTGTAAATGACTTTAGTAAAAGAGATTGTATTGGACAGTTTACATATGCCATTCTTCTTTTTCTGATATCAAACCAAAATCAGGATCGGCCATACTTGCCAACCCTCCAGGATTTTCCGGGAGACTCAAAATATTCAGCGGGGGGGGGAGGCGGGGGGGGGGGGGGGGGCGGAGGCGTGGTTGGGGCGGGTTCGTGGTTAAGAGGGTAATAAAATTCTAGCTATATATATTTATTCTATTGTATATATGCATAAAAGAAATAGTTGAATTTCCGACGGCACCTATCAAATACACAGTAATAAAAACACAGTTGTTCTACTAACTGTACTGTGCTTGCTGGTTACTAAAAAAAAAAACACTTACCTTTCACTATTTGAATAACCTTTGTTCTGCCATTTGCGTATTGGCGAGCGATCTCCGAATCCGGGAACATAACCTTCACAGATTTGTTGTAGACATCCGCAAATGAGAACAGGTTGTTGCTTCCAGCTATCAACATAGCCATCTTTGTCTCAGCATAAGATACACTACACCAGCGGGTCTTCATTTTGCGAGGTGGGCCATAGTACTGGGTTGTGAACGATGCTGCACTGCGGACATTTCGTGCTTCGCTGACCGTTCATGGCTGAGTATATCCGTTCACCGTGTTCAATGGAGAAGTCTGTTCTACAAAATTTACAGGCAACATACCAATTCCCCTTCGAACTCTCCTGGATAAACTGAAATTCTTGTTTCCATACGTTTTGGAACTTGCAAGCGTATTTCTTCATTTTGCTCGCCGACGGTGTAATATATTGGGTTGGAGTCAATTACCAGGCGACATGATGAAGTTACGTCTCTTTACTGTGGGCTTCAGAACAGACTCCCTAATGCATATGTTCCTTGACTGCAATTAAATGTAGAATACATGTAGAATATATTTATTTTATTCAAAGTCAAGTATTTGATACATATATATATACATATATACGAAATATATATTAAATACTCAAGTTGGTGAATTTACTCCTACCCTCTTAACCACGCCCCCCGCCCCAACCACGCCTCAGCCCCACCCATGACCACGCCTCCCCACCCCCCACCTCCCGAAATCGGA
>NC_084617.1:30811347-30911347 GCF_033978795.1 Nerophis ophidion
TGTAAGATACACCTCCTTACATACAAACCCCGGTTCCATATGAGTTGGAAAATTGTGTTAGATGTAAATATAAATAGAATACAATGATTTTCAAATCCCTTTCAACCCATATCCAATTGAATTCACTACAAAGACAACATATTTAATGTTCAAACTCTTAACTTTATTTTTTTTTTTTTGCAAATAATAATTTACTTAGAATTTCAATGGCTGCAACACGTGCCAAAGTAGTTGGGAAAGGGCATGTTCACCACTGTGTTACATCACCTTTTCTTTTAACAACACTCAATAAATGTTTGGGAAATGAGGAAACTAATTGTTGAAGCTTTGAAAGTGGAATTCTTTCCCATTCTTGTTTTATGTAGAGTTTCAGTCGTTCAACAGTCCGGGGTCTCCGCTGTCGTATTTTACGCTTCATAATGCGCCACACATTTTCGATGGGAGACAGGTCTGGACTACAGGCGGGCCAGGAAAGTACCCGCACTCTTGTTTTATGAAGCCACGCTGTTGTAACGGGCTGAATGTGGCTTGTCATTGTCTTGCTGAAATAAGCAGGGGCGTCTATGAAAAAGACGGCACTTAAATGGCAGCATATGTGGCTCCAAAACCTGTATGTACCTTTCAGCATTAATGGTGCCTTCACAGATGTGTAAGTTACCCATGCCTTGGGCACTAATGCACCACCATACCATCACAGATGCTGGCTTTAGAACTTTGCGTCGATAACAGTCCGGATGGTTCGCTTCCCCTTTGGTCCGGATAACACAATGTCGAATATTTCCAAAAACAATTTGAAATGTGGACTGGTCAGACCACAGAACACCTTTCCACTTTGCATCAGTCCATCTTAGATGATCTCGGGCCCAGAGAAGCCGGCGGCGTTCCTGGATGTTGTTGATAAAGGGCTTTCGCTTTCCATAGTAGAGCTTTAACTTGCACCTACAGATGTAGCGACAAACTGTGTTTAGTGACAGTGGTTTTCTGAAGTGTAACTGAGCCCATGTGGTGATATCGTTTAGAGATTGATGTCGGTTTTTGATACAGTGCCGTCTGAGGGATCGAAGGTCACGGTCATTCAATGTTGGTTTCCGGCTATGCCGCTTACGTGGAGTGATTTCTCCAGATTCTCTGAACCTTTTGATGATATTTTGAACCGTAGATGTTGAAATCCCTAAATTTCTTGCAATTGCACTTTGAGAAACGTTGTTCTTAAACTGTTTAACTATTTGCTCACGCAGTTATGGACAAAGGGGTGTACTCACCCATCCTTTCTTATGAAAAACTGAGCATTTTTTGGGAAGCTGTTTTTATACCCAATCATGGCACCCACCTGTTCCAAATTAGCCTGCACACCTGTGGGATGTTCCAAATAAGTGTTTGATGAGCATTCCTCAACTTTATCACTATTTATTGCCACCTTTCCCAACTTCTTTGTCACGTGTTGATGGCATCAAATTCTAAAGTTGATCATTATTTGCAAATATATATATATATATATATATATATATATATATATATATGTTTATCAGTTTAAACATCAAATATGTTGTCTTTGTAGCATATTCAACTGAATATGGGTTGAAAATAATTTGCAAATCATCGTATTCCGTTTCTATTTACATCTAACACAATTTCCCAACTCATATGGAAACGGGGTTTGTACAGCACTTTTTATGGATAAACCTACCATAGAAGTGGTGGACTGGTTTTGAAATGCAGTGTTGGTCAAACACTGTCTAAGAACGTGTTCCTATAAACTTCTCACCGACTGAAGTCTGAGCACTAAGTTTGTCCGATGGTTACTTAATCAGCTATACAAGGTCACATGTATCAGGACTGGTCTTTGACTAAGGATTTTATTATTATTAAACTCGACTTGTCCAGGGTGTACCCCGCCTTCCGCCCGATTGTAGATGAGATAGGCACCAGCGCCCCCCGCGACCCCAAAATGGATGGATGGATTTGTCGCTTATTACTGTCAACTATGAGCAAGTGGTAGCCATTTTTGTGTTTATATTTTTCTAGCACTGGATATGTTAAGCTAAATTATTGATTTAATTGCCATAAAAATATCTATTGCAAATAATTTATTGACTTAGAAACTGTCATTTACAGCACCTGTGACAAGAGCATGTAGGGGCACACAGGCGAAATTGATTGGACAAATTTCTGGCGGGGAAAACTGTTTTTGACAACTTCTATTGTTGTCTATAGCTCTTTACGTAGTTAAACAAGTATTTTGTTAACCTTGGATGTAATGTTGGACGAACAATGGACTGAAGACCTTTTTGCAAATAAATATTTATGAGAAACCTAAGTTGGAGTTGTAAATGCATTCGAAAGTGCACCATCTGTCCTGGCTCAGCCCTCTGCCTTTGGTTTAGAACCTAGGAAATCTTGGAAAGGCTGATACAGCAGTGACGTGCTGTCAGGGGAGGCAAGTGAGGCAGTGCCTCCCCTGCCACCAGGTGGCTTAACCATGAGATGTTCCAAAACTAAGTAATAACATAAAATAAGTTTTAATATTTCTCTTTTGGTTTATGCTTTCTATGTGATTTTGGTGTGGTTCCTGTATATTTTGATAATTTTCATGGTCAAAATCACGTGGAAAAGGCAGGTGTTGAGGCACCAAGTACCTTTGGCTCAAGGTAGGGGGCAATATATTGACAACTTGCAGTTCAATGCCTCAGCAGTACTTTGACTCGCCACACTGGGAGAAGTCGGGGCGCTCAAGCTAGCAGACACAGGTCTCTCCAAGGTGAAGCCAGCATTTTTTTCTTTTCTTTTTTTTTTAAACTGTATTTATAAAAAACATGGAGTTCTTATTAGAGTAAGCCAGCATTTGTGGGTGTTTTTTGTCAGATGCAAAAATATTGTTTAATTTCTTGGAATGAAATTGAATTAAATGAATGTTTCTGCCAAAGGGGAGGATTATATACTGTATCCAAGATTAAATACTTCTCTTAAGACAAAATGAATGCGAGCATACAAAGGACGTTTTCATGGAGGATAGCTATTGCTGCTTCAGATACAAATACAGAAAGGTATAATACACTCACAATACTTGATTTATTTTGTTAAAAGCAAATGGGACCAAAAAGTATTTAATAACAACTTTATCAAAAAGTTTTTGGACCCATTTATCATAATATCATTATGATAACGTTTTTATGAAAGCTAATAACTCCCTTTTGTTTCCTGTTACTCTAATGTGCATCCTAAATCAACATTGACCAGAGCTTCACATATGAATTTAAGTAAAAAAATAAAAAAAAGAAGAAAAAAAAGTATGTATGCCTCACCTGGTGTTTAGTTCACCGCACGTCACTGCGATACAGTAGTGTTGTACCATGGCTTTGTCCTGGGCTGAAGGGTAGCGGGGGTGTGTGGAGGCTCATGGTTGATTCTGGTGATGTTCATTTGAACTAACACTGCTTGATTGAACAAGCAGGAGAGAATCCAACCTCCTGCGTGTGCACCAAACATCCATCTTTATAGCCTCCCGAGTTAGTTGCGTCAACTCTTTTGTCCCCAAAATTGTCTCCGTGTCTCAGCCCGTGACCCTTAGCCTTTGGGCTGGTAACGAGGTCCAGATGTGTGCAGCCAAAGATAAAGCTAGGGTCACTGGGTCAATGCACAATGGGCCTACTTCAGTGATGTCCTGAGGTAGGGCTTTGATGTTCCATCTTTATCTGATAGCCCTAAAATCCTGACTTCCTCCTTTGGAGGCAACACCCTTTTAGGTTTGGCCAATAAGCAACTATTACCAATAAGGGCCGGGCGATATGGACGAAAAAGTATCTCTCGGTACATTTTTACTTAAACTCAATGTACGATAAACATCGCAATATATTTTCCGTTGAACGCATACACATAAAGATATTCATTTTTGAGCGATATTCACTGAAATTGAAGTGAATGACAAGTGTACTGTAAACAGTCAGTGGAACTTTTATTAACCAGCAGAGGTGGGACCAAGTCATTGTTTTGCAAGTCACAAGTAAGTTTCAAGTCTTTGCCCTCAAGTCAAGTCCCGAGTCAAGACAGGCAAGTCCAGAGTCAAGTCCAAAGTCAAAATTGGAAAGTCTCAAGTCAAGTCCCAAGTCCTGCCTTTTGAGTTTCGAATCATTTCAAGTACTTTTAACCACGGACTTATATATTTACACAGATTGTGTATGCTTTTAAAACGCTCTATGTATTTATGATAAAAAAAAATAGTGCTGACGTTGCACTTCATAATAGCATTATTAACCACTTATTTGAAACATTTAACTCATTCCTTTTACAGAATAAACGCATTTGAAAAAACAAGTGCAACTGTACTTATTTGCACTAAAGTGTTAACATTGTATTTCCATGGCATATTGAATTGTAACTAGTTCCACAACAGTTTACATCCTGTTCTTACCTTATCTCATTTATCTCATCTCATACTGTATGTTTCTTTATGTGTGCGTACACATAAAAAACATAAATACATGAACATAACAATGAACAAAGTTGTACTTTTAAGACGTCAGGGCCCTATGGAATTTGTAAAAATATTCTTAATATAGTATACATTTTAACTGACCTTTATTTGACTATGTTTGTCTTTTTCCATCCATCCATTTTCTACCGCTTATTCCCTTTCGGAGTCGCGGGGGGCGCTGGCGCCTATCTCAGCTACAATCGGGCGGAAGGCAGGGTACACCCTGGACAAGTCGCCACCTCATCGCAGTCTTTTTGTAGGTGGCTAAAGTACGCGGTGCTGCTAACCGCTATCTACCTTTACGTTACTGTGTTTAAACATTCACTAACGTAACATTATGTGTAGGTACAACATGCAACCCTGCTTAAAAAAAAAATCACTTAATAAAAAGTATGAATAAGGTAGCGAACTGCAGTGGACGCAACAGATTGTAGTGTTTGCAATGACGTATTAACCATAGACATCTTATAAGTAGACGCAGCATTGGCTGCTGTGACGCGAGCAATTTGGCCGCCATCTTGAAGTGGTGATGAAGAGCTGGCGAGCAGCCTAAACTGACAGTTGAGAGGCTGGTGTTCAGCATTTTCCTGCTCAAATGAGCGGAATGTTGAAACTAGGAATCGGGGGATTACTTTTCACAAGTAAGATTTAACATTAACATACTATTGGTTGTATTTTGTGAAAATAATATTACCAGAGTTCAGAAGGAGCAAAGATCTTCAATATTTGTATGTGAAAATCACAAACAAATCTTCTGGGGGAGGATGACGCCCCTACAGATATTTGGTTTACAAACTTTCAGCCTCACAATTCACCCGCCGCCACTGATTATGATGCATTCTCATTTTAGGCAAAACATAAGACAATACTCTCTTAACATTATAATTGTATCCAGGAATAAGTCTTCAAGTAACAAAATTAAAATACTAACATTGTTGGGTAAGACCAACTTTGGTTTTATTCTGAATCCAGTGAAACAGATTGGTGGTTTGAGCTGATATAAAGACTTTCAGGTGTTTATTTAAGTATTAAGTATTTGGCAGACACTTTTATCCAAAGCAACATACATGAAAAATACATATTAAACAATCACTGTAAACATGATCATTTACAGGAAGAATGTAATACAAAATATCAATACAAAGTGTCAAGACAGAATAAACTCTCTGCGGTTGCAGCAACAGAGATAAAGTCTATTGGTCCGTAAAATATATAGATACCTAATATATTCATACATTGTTTATGTAGGATATACACATGTATGTATAACGTAATCATATTGTTTCTTCAACTTAAAAATAGCTGACCGTTTTTTTCCCCCTACTCTGGGATTATTATTCCCAGTTTTGATCTCAGACGTCTGGTCACTTACAGCATATAAGAATATTCTATTACTGTTAAGCAAACTATGAACACGCCAAAACATGTGTCCTTTATCATAGTTACAAATGACAAAAACACGCGTGAATATCAGTGGTATTCAGTGAGGTAAAATGTGTTGACAGTTCATTGCTCCTGACAAATGTATTGCACTGAGTGGAGTGGATCACCACTCCAAGATGGCAACCCCGCCCCCTTCTCGTCAGCGCCAGTAGCGGTTGATGCTGCGTCTAGTAATAAGATGTCTATGGTTCTAACGTTAGCAGTGAGTTTACAGCCTCACTGATTTAACTACATAGCAAATAAAAGTATCGTTACTCAGCCAATAAACGTTAGCTTACATTCAAAACTTACCTTTCTTTGTGCAACTTCCATTGTCGAACTAAGTTAGAAGTTGTTTCGTCTCTGTCTGTAATCTTCCAGACGCATGCTTTGCATACGGCAATTCGTTTTCTGTTGACCAAGACGTTGTTTTAATACACGAACGAAACTATTTTTGACGTAATTTTTCCTCACTGGCGCGTTGAGAGCTCTTCTTCGTTGGTTTTCCTGCAATTTGATTGGATGAATGCTGTGGGACGAAAATAATGTGGATGTAATTTGATTGGCCGTTGTACAGACAGGTAGCGCACACAAGCTGACACACATGCGTACACAATGGAAGATATGGAGCGCTCCTGAATAACTTTTTAGTCGTTGGGTTTTGGGGAAAGTAGCAAGTCATGTCAAGTCAAAAGGCTCAAGTCCAAGTGAAGTCACAAGTCATTGATGTTAAAGTCTAAGTCGAGTTGCACGTCTTTTTACATGTTGTCAAGTCGAGTCTAAAGTCATCAAATTCATGACTCGAGTCCAAGTCATGTGACTCGAGTCTACACCTCTGTTAACCAGTTCGTCAAGATGGGTATTAACAGTGCAGAAAATAAACTGCTTGAGTAGCACAGGATTACATAACATAAATAAAATTGAAAAATATTATTTTGAAGTGGCTTCACGGTGGCAGAGGGGTTAGTGCGTCTGCCTCACAATACGAAGTTCCTGCAGTCCTGGGTTCAAATCCAGGCTCGGGATCTTTCTGTGTGGAGTTTGCATGTTCTCCCCGTGAAAGCGTGGGTTCCCTCCGGGTACTCCGGCTTCCTCCCACTTCCAAAGACATGCACCTGGGGATAGGTTGATTGGCAACACTAAATTGGCCCTAGTGTGTGAATGTGAGTGTGAATGTTGTCTGTCTATCCGTGTTGGCCCTGCGATGAGGTGGCGACTTGTCCAGGGTGTACCCCGCCTTCCGCCCGATTGTAGCTGAGATAGGCGCCAGCGCCCCCCGCGACCCCGAAAGGGAATAAGCGGTAGAAAATGGATGGATGGATGGATTATTTTGAAGTAAAATAAATAAAATAGTTGTGCAAATATAACCAAATGTATCAAACTCAAGATAAATACATTTGCAGGCAGGCACTTTTTAATTCCCAGTTGACGATGTAATGGACGGTCACACACGTACGGTTCTGTGGTCCTACTAGACCACACCTCTGTGGTCTGTTAGAATAATCATGCATTCTCCTCATGGGCTAAATTGAACTCTGTCTTTGCATGGTTCCTTGCTTCTTGTCTGTTTAATAGATGTCCTCAGTAATTGAACCAGACAGGTCCTACTAGACCACACGTCTGTGGTCTTACTAGACCCTTTCATGTGGTCCTACTAGAAGTGGTCAGCGCCAAGTAAGTGACTTTACCTCATTGTGCGGCAATGATCTTCCTCACTTCGGCGTACATTTCGCTTGAATATTCTCTTTTCAATTCTCTGACTCTCTCGTCGTCATATAAGGGATGTCTGTTATGACCCCCCCTATCTTGCCTCTGTCCCTAATGTTTTGCTCTACTCTTGACCAATCGTGACACATTTTAAACCAACCAACCAATCATGGATGTTCTTATACGTAAACCAACCAATCATTGATCTTTGCATTATATGTTGTCCCTTGCCCATGGAGTTACACTTGACCATTTCTTTCTCTTCTCCCGCTCTCTTCTTTTGTAGCATGTAGTTTAGCTAACCGCTACATGGGTCTAAAAATAACTAAGCTTGGGGGCGGTATGGCGTAGTGGGTAGAGCGGCCATGCCAAAAACCTGAGGGTTGCAGGTTTGCTTCTCACCTATTGACATCCAAACTCGCTGCCCTTGTGTCCTTGAGCAGGACACTTTACCCTTGCCCCCGGTGCCGCTCACACTGGTGAATGAATGATGAATGAATGTTTGGTGGTGGTCGGAGGGGCCGTAGGCACAAACTGGCAGCCACACTTCCGTCAGTCTACCCCAGGGCAGCTGTGGCTACATATGTAGCTTACCACCACCAGGTGTGAATGAATGATGGGTTCCCACGTCTCTGTGAGCGCTTTGAGTATCTAACAATAGAATAGCGTGATATAAAATCTAATCCATTATTATTATTATAAGCTACAGAAATCGCTAATTGTTTAAAAAGTGACAAAAGGTACTGCCAAGCTACTGGAAAATATAGTTAAACTACACAGCTTCAATTTTTAAGTTATTTTTAATTTGAAAACAGTTTTTTGTACCACTGCAGTCATAAACTGGAATGGATTATCAAATAACATACTCATTACAGGAAAACGTAGTTATTGTTGGTCACTGGCACACTGCTGTGGCACAGTCAGACTTCAGATTTGCCTGTGTGTTGTTGTGGGTCAGTGCAGTGTGAGGGAGGGAGGGTGGACGACATGCACGGCTTGGAAGGAGGAAGGGGAGAAGGATTGTTGCGGAACAAAGAACACAACAAATAAGCTGTGTTTAGTCATATTAACGTGAAAAAAATGATATCACTATTACGATATTTTCTTAATTCATATCTTGTTTAAAAATATATCAAAATACCTTGCAAAATTGATATATCGCCCAGTCCCATTACTAATAACACTGGATGTCTGCTGACACATTCGAAAAACATGTGTCTTCACATGGTAACAGATACTACACTAACAAGAGGAGATCTAACTGGGTCATAGGGTTGCCAATCGTCCTTTGAAAAACTGAATTGATGAATGTGTCCCTTGTTTGGATAAAAACTCTATAAAAGTGTTGATCGCTTAATTATTTAACAATTTTCACGTAATCCCTTTGCTTTGGCGGTCCCTCTGTTCTGCCCCAGCTGGACGGCTGCGAGTTACCTGTTGAGTATCTGGTCTTTGGACTTCTCACCACAGTAACATTTGGTCTTTTGAATTAATGGGGATAGCGTTGAGCCTTTTTTGTGTCTGACGCACGGCCATCAAGCGGTCTTGCCAACCAAGTGTCCCTTATGGCGGGGTGTAAATATGTCGGAGCAGTATTTTTAGATTTTAAAAAACCTTCGACACTGTAAATCACCTAGTTTGGATGACAAAATTAAAACAATTTAATGTATCTAAACAAACCATAAATTGGTTTAAATCATATCTTGAATTATGACAATGTGTTGAAATAAATGGTGTAAAATCAGAAACTGATGTCAGTTTTTCATGCAGTACCGTCTGAAGGATTGATCTAAGGTCACAGACATTCAATGTTGATTTTCGGCCTTGTCGCTTACGTGCAGCGATTTCGCCAGTTTCTCTGAACCTTTTGATGATATTAGGGAGCATAGAGAGTGAAATCCCTAAATTCCTTGCAATAGCTGGTGAAGAAATGTTCTTAAAAAATTTGCTCACACATTTGTTGACAAGGTGGTGAACCTTGCCACATCCTTGTTTGTGAATGACTGAGCATTTCATAGACGCTGCTTTTATTCCCAATCATGGCACCCATCTGTTCCCAATAAGCCTGTTCACCTGATGGATGTTCCAAATAAGTGTTTGATGAGCATTCCTCAACTTTGTCAGTATTTTTTGCCACTTGTGCCAGTTGTTTTTAAACATGTAGAAAGCATCAAATTCCAAATAGGCTAATATTTGCAAAACTAACAAAGTTTACCAGTTTGACCTTGTCTTTGCAGTCTATTCAATTGAACCTAAGTTTAAAAGGATTTGCAAATCATTGTTCTGTTTTTTATCTACCATTTACACGTGACAACTTCACTGCTTTTGGGTTTTGTACAATCATTCATTCAACAGGCTTCAGAGATAAACAGTTTGCTGAAATATCAACATGGCTTCAAAATATCTGTTTAACCCTAAATTATAACAAGATAGTCTCAATGTCTTTGAAGAAACAATCATGAAATCCAGGTCAACATAATAAAACCGAGCAGGTAAAGGAATTTCAATATTTGGGTGATATTTTGCTATAATTTGATGGCGATATTATAAAAAATTACTAAGACCATAAAAAGAAATAAACTGTTTCAGGCTGTTTAACTGTTCAAACTGCACAAGTTTACATGCATGCAGTGATTTGATCCCATATGTCTTGTGTCATGGTCTGAGGACAGGCCATGAGCTGTGTAGTGAAGCGTCTGTTATATAAACAAATACTAAAAATATTTGACCAAAAACCAATGAAACATCACTGCAATGTTACCCAAAAATATAACATGAGTTGATCGTTTTATACAATTCTCATTTTTAAAAGCTTTTTTTAAGTGTCTTAATGCAGTGGATTTCAACCTTTTTTCAGTGATGTACCCCATGTGAAAATTGTTTTTATTTCAAGTACCCCCTAATCAGAGCAAAGCAATTTTGGTTGAAAAAAAGAGATGAAGTAAAATGCAGTACTACTGTACAGTTTCTGATTTATTAAATTGTATAACAGTGCAAAATATTGCTCATCTGTAGTGGTCTTTCTTCAACTATTTGGAAAAACGATGTAAAAATAAAAAACTTGTTGAAAAATAAACAAGTGACTCAATTATAAATAAATATTTCTACACATAGAAGTAATCATCAATTTAAAGTGCCCTCGTTGGGGATTGTAATAGAGATCCATCTGGATTTATGAACTTAATTCTAAGCATTTCTTCACGAAAAAAGATATCTTTAACATAAATATTTATGGAAGATGTCCACAAAAAATCTAGCTGTCAACATTGTTACATTTCTTTTCAGAGTTTATGAACTTACATTCATATTTCGTTGAAGTATTATTCAATAAATATATTTATAAAGGATTTTTGAATTGTTGCTATTTTTAAAATACTTAAAAAAAAAATCTCACATACCCCTTGGCATACCTTCAAGTACTCCCAAGGGTACGCATATCCCCATATGAGAACCACTGATCTACAGCAAGTAAAGGTAGTGAGTTGTTTTTAGTAGGTGGACCTGTGAAATGATTTTTACTGTTACCAGAGGGGAGCAGTGAGTCCTCCAGGCCAAGCTACACCATGGTGGTGCACGCCAGCTGTAGTTTCAGGTGAGTTCCACCAGGGCCAACCATGGGTGTCGGCCCTCCTGAGGCATGCGCTGTGTTGGATGGGGGAGCTACGGCAAGTTTCGAAGGCGTCCATCTCGGAAAATCCTTCCAACACACCCGTTGCCCACGGGGCCTCAGGCACTCCGATGACCTCCCTCTTACGGTCAATAGTCAACTATTCTAAGATATGCCAGTGACCCCATCAACGAAAAACTGTACGTGAACCTCAACCTTTTCTTTGTATTCTCTTCTCAGACTGTGACAGCGAAGCAGACTCAGATTCTGGACTTTCTCTAGACTTCAGCCATAGTTTTTCTTCTAAATGCACATCTGAATCATCAACTTCCTCCTGCTCTTCTTCAACTTCTGGAACCTCTTCTTTCTCTGGCACTTCCACTGTGAGAAGTTCCTTCTTTGAGGACAAGGCAGAGGGCGAAGAGTTGTATACATCACACGTGGAAGTCGGGCTGACCATCAAGCAGGAGGATAGTCATGTTCTCCAGTCTCGGGATCACAAGATTTGTAAGAACTTCTCATGGATGGAGAACATCGTCCATGATCACTCGTATAACAAGCAAAGGGCAACGCCTTCTTCATTCATGACCATGAGAACTTTTCCCCAACATGACTTTGGCAAGACCTACAAGCGCTCCTCCTCCAGGCGCAAGTCACAAAGTCGAAGTAGGACTCGAGAAGAGAAACATCAAAAGATTAATTTCTCGAACGCGCTTATTGTTCATCTGCCAGTGGAGGAATTCAACGAGCTCTTGGACAACCACCGACTCAGCAAAGAGCAGCGCACCCTCATCAAGGACATAAGGAGACGCGGGAAGAACAAGATAGCTGCTCAGAACTGCCGGAGGAGGAAACTCGATACTTTGCTTGGTCTGCAGGAAGACGTGTCACGCTTGAGACGCCATCGCTTGAAATTGAGCAGAGAAAACCAAGAAGCCGTGAAGAAGCTTCAAGAAACAAAGCACAGCCTCTGCATTTTGTACCAAGCGCTCTTTTCCAGTCTGAAGGACGAGAAGGGAAGACCACTCGACACCTCACAGCAAGCACTTGGTTCGAAGCCCATCGGGATTAAAGCGTCGTCATGGCAACAAGAGGCGGGGCTACCAAAACCCAATAAAAGATTAAGCAAGAAACAAACTAAGAAAAATATATAATTTCTTCAGGAGCAAGATGGGAACATTAGCTTGTAATAAAAGTGGAACTTTTAGGAAATCAACTGCAATAATAGGGGAACAAAAAGCTGAACTGCTTGGACTTTTTAGAAGTACTTAGTTTTAGTGAAGACAAACGTAAGAGTTTGAAGAGGGAAGCATTCTTTGATTTGTATGAGTTCCTTCTTGTTTCAAGTAGGAGGACCAAAACTTAATCAAGTGTCAGCCAGAAAGGGTAATTGAAAAACAATCAACCTACCGTATTTTTCGGAGTATAAATCGCTCCGGAGTATAAGTCGCACCTGTCGTAAATGCATAATAAAGAAGGGAAAAAACATATATAAGTCGCACTGGAGTATAAGTCGCATTTTTGGGGGAAATTTATTTGATAAAATCCAACACCAAGAACAGACATTTGAAAGGCAAATTAAAATAAATAAAGAATAGTGAAGAACAGGCTGAATAAGTGTACGTTATACGACGCATAAATAACCGACTGAGAACGTGACTGGTAAGTAAACGTAACATATTATGGTAAGAGTCATTCAAATAACTATAACATATAGAACATGCTATACGTTTACCAAACAATCCGTCACTCCTAATCGCTAAATCCCATGAAATCTTATATGTCTAGTCTCTTACGTGAATGAGCTAAATAATATTGATATTTTACGGTAATGTGTTAATAATTTCACACATAAGTCGCTCCTGAGTATAAGTTACACACCTGGCCAAACTATGAAAAAAACTGCGATTTATAGTCCGAAAAATACGGTGGTACTTCTGGTTTTTGTTTACGTTTTAGTGGGGATGCCTGAAGAGGGTTTTTTTTATGCTCAGGGGTCTCCCTGGCACCATCCTTAGTCAAAGACTGGATTGTTTTTGTTTAGCAATATAATATAAATGTAATGATACATACTTCCTGTCCCTCACCTAAAATGTCTGTGTGGAAAGATGCTAGCATTTGTGTACTGAAAACGGATTACAAATATACTTGTACCATAACATCCTTATTGTTAAAACAAAGTTTGTCGAAAAGTATTTCCAGTATTTAGTGTGAACTGTGTTCATTTAAACAATCATATTTTATAGAAATGTTGCTGGACAAGCAGACTGTCAGTAAGAAATCATTTTTACATTCTCGTTAAAAAAAAAGTCACCTGAATATCTTTGCTTCCCACTTTAGTAGAGACTTGATACAGCATTTTAAATATGCAAATTATCAGGACAGAAGAAACTACAACTGATCAACTTTTCAAGCTAACCCCTGATTTGATTTCAATCCTTTTACATTGAACAAGATTTGTAATGGTTTCTAAAATACCGTGACTTTTCAACTAATACGGAATTCAAAAGATGTGTAATTCTTTGTGATGAGATGCTTGCGAAAACAAGCTTTAATGCAGAAAAATGATATCTGATCAAACATTTCTGAGTTTGTTGCAAAACATGTTGAGGACTTCAACAATACAGGAAATGTGCTTCAAAGAAATATAAGCCCACATACTGTTGATGATCAAAGTTTTATAGCTGCAGAAAAAAATACTCATCTACAGTTTATAAATGAGCAGTGTACAGTAGAGGAAAATATTATTTGAGTCTAGGAATGCTTTCTTAAAAAGGGACAGTACTCATGCACTCACTTTATGTGGGTCACAATGCTAACTGGTTGGTAGGAAATCAACAGAAATGAATCAGTCCCTGCAAGAATTTAACCAAACCTCGCAATTTTGTTCAGTGCCTGCAACTTCCCCGCACATTTTATCCAGTTGTCATTTTCACCAAATTCTCTCAAACGATTGTGTCATTGGTCCAATCCAAACTTATGTTTGTTTCTTGTGTGGACAAAGCCGAGACAACGTGTAACAATAACCATCTACTTCCTGTTCCTGTCTTCTGGGTAATGTAATGCATTAAAGTTTACTTTCTAGCTGACATCTATTTATCCAGTGTAAGACAATGAACACATTTTCATTTGTAATGCTGACTTAGCCTGTTAGAAATGTTGAAGTGTAATGATCATCTCTCATTGTTTGTTTACCAACAAAAATAAGCCCAATAGATTGTTGTCAACAGTTGACAATGTTCTTAATGTGCGGGGTGAATGTGTTGGTACTTGGGTTGTACGGTACACCGGTATTAGTACAGTACGGCGATACTAATGAATCATATTCAGGACCATACTGCCTCTGAAAAGTACCGGTCCGGTTGAATTTATATTATCTTTATAAACTCAGGAAATACGTCCCTGGACATATGAGGACTTTGAATATGACCAATGTATGATCCTGTAACTACTTGGTATCTGATTAATACCCAAATTTGTGGTGTCATCCAAAACTAATGTAAAGTATCAAACAGAAGAATAAGTGATTGTTACATTTTAACGGAAGTGTAGATAGAACATGTTAAGAGAAAGTAAGCAGATAGTAACAGTAAATGAACAAGTACATTAATAATTCATTTTCTACCACTTGTCCTTGATCATTTGGACAAAATAATAGAATGATAAATGACAATATGTCACTGCATACGTCAGAAGTTAAATTAAGAGCCTTTGTTTGCTTACTTACTACTAAAAGACACCTTGTCTAGTACGTTCACCACCTAAGGACAAACTTGGAATAATAAATATGTTTCATGTACGGTTAGATTTTTTTTTTGTTAAAACAAAGCCAATAATGCAATTTTTGGTGGTCCCCTTTATTTAGAAAAGTACCGAAAAGTATCTAAATCATTTTGGTATTGGTACCAAAATATTGGTATCGGGTCAATACTAGTTTGAACTTAAATTAATGTTTGAGACTAAGTGTAAAACGTACACAGAGAATGTCTTCAACTTGTGGACCACAGAGCAGACAATAAGGAAGCCTTTGCTGCGGTTTCCTGTTATAATTAAAACAGTACAGTAATTTGACAGACCTACGAGTACGTGCTTTTACTGCCATCTAGTTTTCTACTTTTAAGTCAGTGTGCTATAGAATGAGTAAAACATCAATACACAATTTGTTTTACAATTTTAGTTGAAGTCCTGTGCTTTTTGGAGGTTACAAGGAACCCTTTAAACATTGATATCAAATAATTACAAATAAGTTGATTCAATGTTGTTGAAAAAAAATAAGCCTCATATCTATTTTTGCGGCAAAAACTCTGGTATTTTAGGCCGCAACAATCACAAGAGCCTACGAAATCCTGATGGATTGACTCATATTGTGTCGCTGTTAAAATAAAATGTCTATTGAAGTTTGATGTTACAAAATCAGCAGTGATCAAAGACTTATTTCCTCCACTATGAATTTAATACTTTAATCTTCACGCATTACAGAAAACCAATGTAGCGACGGAGGTAAGGAAGTAACTCCACCTTATAAAAGGGCACTGTGTGTGTGTGGCGGCCATCGGCCTCAACCAGTTATGTGATGTCACTCTTTACTGTGCTAGAAATTTGCATGTCCGTTTGGTATGAATATTTAATGTGTCTGCTGATATTTTATACTGACACTTTAAACTGATGCTTAAAAAATAAATTTTTTGGGCGGAGGAGAAAAAAATGTCTATTTTTGGAAAGTCGACAGAACATTAGTTTCTTTGAAACAATTGATCTTAAATCGTGTCAGGGATATCAAAATGCGCTTCACTGCTCTGTGCAGGGATGGGAATAAAGATATACAAAACCAGCTGAACATTTTTTAATCCTAAAACACCGCTGTGCGGCCTTGGCTGTGCACTCGCCTGCTAGGGGGGTCTGGGGGCATGCCTCCCAGAAAAATTTGGAAATCTATGTTAGCTTAGGATGCATTTTCTGCTATTTTGAGTCAAAATCTAACAATATTCTCCTGACCAAAAATTCACATTTATTAGCAAATATTTTCATAAAAATGTATCATGTGATGAAATTTATGTATACAAGTTTAGACATATATGACATTCTTGCACACTTTTGGATTAAAGACAAAAATAGGCCTACAAATGGATTAACCAGAATTATTCTCCGTAAACTCACTTTACTTAGATGCCTTGCCAATTTTGCGTGGTCAAAGAGTGCCACCATTCCCCGAGACCCATAGTTCACAGTGTCCTTGCAATATAAGCACTGAGTACGTCCCGGTTCATCGCACTTTGCAATGAAATCGCTGATCAGTTAGTCTACTTCTACGACATTGTTGTTAATCTTCAGCTTCAGTTTGATAGATATATCGAGCCATGCCCAGTTCCATTTGTTTCTCACGCCCTTATCGATATCTTTCGCTAATTAAGCATTCCTATCTTGAATAAGCTTAAAACCATGTCTGAAACTGTTTTGTCAATAAAGAAACGTGTTAATTGAGAGCTACTGTGTTTTTCTTTCCAGATTAGTCGCCGATAAACACAACCAATATAAACAGAACACGGGTTCAGAAACACTCACAATAATTAAGGATCAGGGACTAGATGTCGGCAAACGACGCGTGCAGACGCCTATAACGGGCAATGTCATTGGTTGATGTTGTCAGCTGATAGTAGAGCTAGCCAATCTGGTGCCTTCACACATTGGCATTATATTTTTTGCGGGAATTCTCTGCCTTGTACTGATAACTAGGTCAACGCAGAGACAAAAAACACAAGTACCTAACCCCGCCTATAATTTTCTCCCCGGATTTAAACGATTCACAGAAATTACCCTGGCCGCGCCAAAATCGTTGGGATTCCGCGGATCCACGGAAAATTCCCATCCCTGTCTGTGAGGATGAACATTGTTTTTATAAACACCATTTCCTTGGTTCACCACTGATAATGCTTGCAAAATGTATTAATTTTGCTTTGAAATATATTAAAGACGAAATACAGACAGTATTTCAAACGCATTCAACCTGTAAGAAGCTGGGGTCTTTTATCAAAATAACTAGATCGAGCAATTCCCGAAGGAATTGCATGTGAATGCTCCAATGCTGAAATGCTGACAAAATGCACTATGAATGTAAGAATAATTTGAATGTTGAAGAGTTTAAAGTCCGAAGAAAACCGGAATTTGGTGTGGAACTTGGGAAAGTGTTAGTTTGAATGTCCAGGATGAGTAGAATGTATTGATGTTGGAATGGTTTGAACAGTGTGGGAATTGTGCAATCTGGAAAAATGTCCCATTCATTTCAATGGGAACGTCCTGGATATTTTGAAATTTCGAGAATTTTTTGAAAATGATCAAGCATAAATGTCCTGAATGAGCTGAATAGGTTGGTGTTAGACTTGGTATGGAATTTCGTGAAAACCGGGAATTTTTCCAAGTTCTCAAACCAACTTGTTATTTTGTCCTGACCAAGAGGAACGTTTTGACAGTGGAACGGTTGATGTGGGTTGAAAAATGCGAAAGGAGTCATCGCATTAATAAGTTGGAAATAAGGTTAGGAAAAAAACAGGAATTCCTGGAAATGTATTGTCCCTAAAACTGTGAATTCTAGAAAATCCGGGACATTTTTTAGGATTGTTGAAGGAGAGCACACAATTCCTGAACAGGCTGAATATTTTGAAGTTAAAAACGGTTTAAATTAGTTGAAAAATATAGGAGTTGCAGAACTTTAAAAAATGTCCCATTTTTTACAAATGGGAATTCCATTGAAAGTTCGGGAAAAGATGGATTTTTTTTTTTTAAATGCTCAAAAAATGTAATGCTCTGGAATCATGGTTGGTGTTGGAATTTTTCAAAATCAGTCAACAAATGTTGAAGTAGGAACATTTTTAATAGACAAAATGGTATTACAGAATTCCTGGAATTTCGGGAATTATTCCAGTTAAAAAAAACTTTGTTTTCTGTCCTGATTATGAGAAATGTTTTGACGCTGGAAGGGTTGAAAAATGTGAAAAGAGTCGTCGACAGGAAAAAAGGGTAAAAAAAAAGTTTTTGAAAAACTGGTAATTCTTGGAATTTTATTTTACTTGAAAAAATAATAGTTTGAATGTCTAGGATGAGTGGAATATGTTGAAGGTGGAATGGTTTGAATCGGTTGAAAAATGGGGAAAGGGTTGAAGTTAGGAAAATGGCCAATTCATTGTGAATGGTAAAAATGTCCTGGAAAACTGGGAATCTTTGGAATTGTCAATTAAAAGTCTGTGATTCCCTAATAGGCTGAACAGATGGAAGTGGATGAAGGATGTGGACGGTAGAGCGCGCCAAAATCTGAAGAATTAATTAATTTTGACGTAGAACACCATAGGAATTACTGAAGGAAAACAGTAGATCAAATAAAAGTGGTACCAATAATTAATGTCAAAAGATTATATTATTCAAACACTAGTCACAGAGTTATGCAGATTAAATGTTATTCTGCCCTCTGAGTGTTGGTATGTAGTTTGGCAGATAAATATTTTAAATGAAAGAAACTTCCAAATTGAGGTTGTTTATTGATGGCCTCCACAATGAAGTTACTGTAAAACTAAGCAGATAAATGTACATTAATAGGCACAGGAAATCCAAAAACATCTAAGAATCAAGTTAAATCAACAGTACAGTTTGGTAGAAAGTGACAAAAGCAATGAAAACAGTGAAAAAGAGGTTGCTTATGCTGTTGGCTTGATGCTAACATACAATCTCATTGACAGGCTAATAGAAATTAGCATCGCGATCACTTCAAGGTATTTTAAAAACGTGTGAGCAATTATTGATAACATTTTAAAAATGAAAACTAAAAAAGGCACACATGAGCCAAGTACGGGAATGAAGACCTGACAAAAAAGGCTATTTCTCTCCAAAGTTGTAGTTGTAATCTGTTAAAAAAAAAAAATCAATTCACCTTCAAATCATGCTGATCCTAAATCAACATTGATTTATCAGTCTAAAAGACTAAAATATATATATTTTTATAAGAATATTTTCTTAAAAAAGGAAGTTTTAAGGCCGTCTCCATGAGAGCGAAAGTAGCTTTTCTAACCTGCAACCTGTTTTAGGAAAAGTAATACAATTATTACAAATACATTGCCAGAATCGTGTTGAATCAAGAATTGATTCTGAAAACCAATACAGGACCCCAGGAATCTGATCGATCGAATTCACACACAGGGTTACACCATCCCTACTTCCTGTCAAGATCAGCTTTTGAAAATCAGACTTCATATTCCACATTTGGTGAGAATCATTGATCAAGAGTGGCGTTGAATGAAATTGGGACTCAAATTGAACGGTGAGTCGTTCCACGTCTAATACTCATCCAGTAATATTTTTCAAACAAACCGCAACATAAGCAAGTTAGGAAAATTAAAAACTTTATTGCTCAAAACCTTTCCAAGTAGACACTGCAAGAACAAGAACATGCAACACAACAGGTAGCAATTCATGGAAGGAGACGAGACAAAAGCAATCTAGCGAGAAGTAATACTGATGTACCACGTGAAATGAAAAGTGAAAGCTAAGCACTTTTACACATTTACTGTAACTCCCAGTGATGACTAAAACTACAAATCCAGCACTTAGTCCAAATGATGGCACTGGAAGAGTCTTTCACCAATGTACAAAGTGAAAGTGATTACTACAGATGAATGGGTGCACTACTTCCCCCCCACAAGATGTGGTTTGAGTCATTTTTTAAATCAAATATCTGGGACGATCATATTTGCATGCAGTTTGTCACGCTAAGTACAGTCGAGACCGTTTACCTCAACGCTTCATAGGCAGTTGTCAACATAAACCAAATTAAAAGGCTCGTTGGGGACTTGAACATAAGATTTTTGGGGTTTTCATATTTTCTACACTCTTCATTTGTGTGTTTTGACAATGATTTTGTATACAAGCTCATTTTTATTCTGGTGCATTTATTCTTGCTGCCAGGTTTTTATTTTGATGCTTACTTTGCACTGAATAGGAAGTCACAATGCAATTGTGTGTAACTTGACCCACTGCATGTATTGAATTAGTTTAAAATTATTGTAAAAATTAAGTCACTTTGAGAGACGTTGCACTAATTAAAGTTGGTTTTAGAATCTTTAGTGTAGAAAACGTGGTCGTCACGTAATGGTAAATTCACACGTATTTGAGAAGGTGAACAGCGGCTACTAACTAGCTTAGTTTTCCATCAGAAGCAAAACTTCACAAATGAAGACATTTCAAAAACCTAATTACGCTTGGAAAGATGTCAAAGCAAAATTTTTGTGGGCACCGACGTGACAAAGTGATGGAAATAGGAACAATATTTATACTTTCGTAAACAGTGTTTTCAGAAATATGAAATATGATTGTGTTTACAGCACAGAGAATTACAGTAGCTTCAATGTATGATTTTTACCTAAAACATAACAGAACTTTACCAAGGTCGACGTCATTAAGAAATGTTTAAGATGTGACAGAAGACATTGATTATCCGACTGTAGTCATGAAGTGGTGGTATGGTTATGACTACAGAGAAACATGTCACGTGACTTTAGAGACTCAAATGTTTTGCAGAGCTGATCTAATTCCTGGTGTTGGTTGAATGCAGGGCAACAAAGGTGAAATCATTCTAACAAGACACTTTAAACAAAAACATGTTTGGTCATACTAAAAACAAGAAAAAAAAAAAATACAAGTATTTGATGATAAATCCTCAGAAGCGTAAAGAAAAGCTTTGAGCTCCAACAGAACAGTTGTTGCTTTGAAACTGCTGTTCAACACCAACCTGCACGTCCATCTTGTCCTCTTAGTCCTTTTTCTCATCCTCCTTCTTGTCTTCCTCTTCTGTGGGGTACGAATGCCAGGTGAGTCGCTCCTCGTAGAAAGAAATCACCACCTGGGGACAAACCATGTTGGCTTCTTTGGCAGGGACCAGGTCCGCCTCGTCAGAGTTCTTCCTGTGGACGACAACAAAAACACACGTCTTATCTATCAGGCTCTTCTTCTTGCATCAACGGCAATAAAATACGGGATCACCATTTGGAGAACAAAGGACGCTGGGGGGCTAGGAGTGTTTAGGAATGTTAGAGCTAAAAGGGTAAGAAAATTGAGGACTAAAAAGGGGTAGGAAAATAAGAGGGGTTAAAGGTAGGAAAATTGAGGGTTAAAAAAGATAGGAAAATTGAGGGGTTAAAAAGGGGTAGGAAAATTAAGGAGTTAAAAAAGGAGTGGTTAAAAGGGGTAGGAAAGTTTGAGTTTAAAAGGGGTAGGGGAAAGGTGAGGGTAAGAAGAGAAAACTATCAATACGAACTGCCGCCACATGAACCCCGAAAATTTCGGGGGGAAAATTAAGACTAATTTCCTGCGATTGGGTGCATTTCTACACTATATTTAAATGTATTCTCATCTACCAATACTTGTCCCATATAGTGTGTCACAGAATTCACCAACATCATCATCACCTTTTTCCAAGATGGCGCTGCAGTAGTGGCTGCTGTTGGCAGGAGCTCTATGCTCTAGTCATCCTTTTGTGTTTCCCTCTTGTTTTCATGTGTTATTATATTTTTTTGCCTTTTGGTCCAGGACCCTTTTGGATTGTGTGACAAGGAGTGGCACTTCCGTGACCTCTTTGGTGCTTTTTTTGTGGACTTCTGGATCCGTCTCCTGGGAGCCTTTTGGCCATGGAGACCAGCTGCTGGGTGTCTGCCACACCGTTGTCGGTTTGGAGGGAATGGAGGAGATGCGGATGAGGGGACAGGGCTGCGGAGATAGCACTGAGCGCTGGGACGGAGAGGCTTCGCGGTGTCTTGGCTGGGTGAGCAGGTGTCGGACACCTCAGTCACCTTGGACGTATCCTCGCTCATTCATGCGGATTGGACACTGGCTGAGAGTGGAGTTGGCTGTCTTGGTTGCTTTGTTGGGTCAGCTCCTGTCTCTGGCCATGCTCCTTCCACCCCAGCGGACAATGGCGTGGAATACCGCAGAGGCCACCACAGTGGATATGTTTCTTTTACTTTTTATTCATAGCTCTATGTAGAAGTGGCTGGTTGTATCTGCTGCTTTAATGTCCTCTGTTTTCTTTGATGTTTTTCTCTTCACATATAAGAGGGATGTGTACTATGGCTATGAGTTGTTTTTTTCCCTTGGCCTCAGTCTGCACTCCCTCTCCAGGGCCCAGGCTAAGACCGATTTTTTTTATTTAATTTTAATCTTCTATTTTTTTTCTCCCATTCCCCCCCTTGTTTAACTGTTTCTCATCTTTTTTGTAAGGGGTGCTGGAAGCCGGCACACCCGTCCTCGATCCTGTTCTGTCTCCCTGTAATGTTTGTCTGATATTGAATGGGATTGTGCTGAAAATTTTAATTTTCCTGAAGGAACTCTCCTGACGGAATAAATAAAGTACTATCTAATTGAAAATGTCTAATTCTATAACATGCATACAAAACAGTCAGAATAAGTTTGTCATTTGACAACTATCCTGTAGCCACACCCCCTCGGGTAATATAATTCCTGTGTTGTGACCTCGGTTTATGTCTAAAATATACCTTCTGGCTGGCTACTAATAAATACTCTACAAGTACAAGTGTGTGAATGTGAAAGTTGTCTATCTGTGTTGGCCCTGCGATGAGGTAGGCGCCAGCGCCCCCCGCTACCCCAAAAGGGAATAAGCGGTAGAAAATGGATGGATGGAAGTACAAATGGTTGGAAGATTGAGGGGTAAAAGGGTAGGAAAATCGAGAGTAAAAAGTAAGGAAAAAAAAAAAAAAGAGGGTAAAAAAGAGAAAACCTTTATTAATACAAAGTGCTGCCACATGAACTCTGAAAGAAAATGAGGACTAATTTCCTGTGATGGGGTGCATTTCTATACTACATTTTACCTTTAAATGTATTCTCATTTCCTAATACTTCTGACACACATCCCATGTAGTGTGTCACATAATTTACTAACATCATCATCGAAAATGTCTAATTCTTTAATATGCTAGCTAAGAAGTCAGAACAAGTTTCCCCCCGGCAACACTTTAGCCACGCCCTCTTGGTATATATACTTCCTGTGTTGCAACCTTTGTCATGAATATACCTTCTGTCTAGCTACTAATAAATAGTCTACAAGTACAAGTGGTTGGAAACTGCCATATTTCTTTGAATAGCTGGCGGGGTGCTAATTAATTTAAAACTTCTTCTCACTCCTGCGCTTATTCAAAGCATGCGGTAAAAGTAAGCAGGCGCTAATAATTTTAAAACCTCTTCTCACCCCTGCGCTTACTAATGGCATGCAGTAAAAAACTGTGTGAAAAAAATTTAAAAAAAGGAAAAGAAAATTATTCTGTGTCCGGGGCCCGGTGGTTGGGGACCACTGCTCTACAGTATGTCATTGCACCCACTTTTACACCATGCTGTCTGCGTGCTGGTGGGACGCATGCATTTCGCTGCTTCGTATAAGAGATTGCAATGCGTACTTGTTCAACAACCATACCTTTTACATTGATGTTTGTGATATAAACAACTTTAAAACTCGTACTAATATGCGCCACACTCCATGAACCCACACAAAGCACATTTCTGGAGAGCATTGACTCTGTGGCACATTATAAACGGAGCATAGAGATTACCCATAATGCGGTGCATCTGTGACTCTTAGCTGTATTATACACACTCGCCCCCAACCCCGCCCACCTCAACCAATGCAGGAAGGGGGGGAGGCCAGCGGGTGTATGTGCATTGCATTCTGGGTAGGTGTTGTGTTGCAGGGCCGATGTTCTCCAGAAGTGTGTTTGTCATCGTTCAATGTGGGTTCGCGGAGTGTGGCGCGTATTGGTAGGAGTGTTGAAGTTGTTTTATATCACAACCATTAGTGTGATCTGTATGGCTGTGGAACAAGACCCCTGGTTTACACACAGTAAGTGAAAAAAAATCCCACCGCCATTTTATAATGTCGGCAGGGGAAACATCACTCGCGACGTCACGAATAATACCCGGCGGTTAAAGTAAGCATGCGCTTATTAAATTTGGGGAGCGAGTATTACCCGGCAGTAAAAGGAAATACGTTAAGTGTTGGGATTGCAATCATCCAAATATGAGCAGCGTTGTCTCAGACAACAAGTGAGCTAGCTGGGTGGTTAGCTAACTTGCGAGCTAGTTTGGATGCTGCAGACCGTCTACCCGTCCTGGAACTCAGCGGTGTTTAGGCCAGAGGAACAGCCAGTACCTGCCACTTTAACACATTTTCTTTATGTCCTATTTTGACCAAAAAAATGTATGTTTAAGAACGTGGATGTCCAAGTTTTGGAGGTCATTTCACATGGCTGAAAGGAGGATTATGTAAGAATAAATAAATAAATTAAAAAAAAGGTCTCACCATTTCATGAGGAACATGAGCTCTCCGCTGGAGTCTGTGGCACCGATGATTCTTTCAGGCTGCAGGCCTCGTTTAAAACCTCGCACCTTCTCTCCCTGGAGACACGGGCAGCAAAGAAGAGAGAAAAGTATTTCACATCCATGCCTACCATACACAAGATAATTAAAACAGGAGTTATTTCCACTCTGAAATACATTTAGTCATCACTAAATGTCACAATGTCCAAAATTCATGTTGTCCAGCATTTTAACTCAAAATAACTCATTTATTTTCGCAAATTCGGATTTTCAACTTTTTAGGGGGAAAAAAATAAAAATGCTAAACAAGTATTTTTATACTGCTATGTTGATTTTTTTTGTTACTATAGTTTAACCCTTTTAACAGTTACCAATTTTTATCCTCTTTTAAATTTTATTTTAAAAGCTGATTTAGTGGTAAAATAAATATTTGTTTGAAAATTAATGAAAAAAATTCAAAAATAGTTGTGATTTTTATTGGTGCCAAAACCACCAAGCATGACAGTACACAATTTATATCAACAAAAAATGTCTTCCATAAAATGTTTGTATTTTTTTTTCTTCTTGGTGGGAAGAAAGCAGATATATAGAAGCAAGGTTGGTTGCATGAACAAAGACACTCGCTCTCTGGTAACGTAGGAAGTGACCACATGACCCCCTAACAGCCAATCAGGTAACAAGGGTTTCCCACACATTCATTTGTGGCGGCCCGCCACGAAAGAATGACGGCCGCCACAAATAAAAGAAAAATAAAATAAAATAAAAAATATATATATTTTTTTTCTTTTCGGCTTTTGACTCACTCGACCGTTCTTAACTGCAATGGGACTGTCTGTGAATGGAGCTTGTAGTTACATATTATATAAATATGTAAATATTATATAAATATGTACATAAAGTGTTGTAATTATATTCCAACTCCGCGTTCTTCTTGGTCATCGCCGCCGCTCTGTTTGATACATCACCACCCAAGCTCAGCAAGGTCAGGAATGTGATCCAGGAGGCAAGATTTGCTTCAACACCAGGCCCGAACGAAATACCGTACAAGCTGTACAATAACTGCCCAGGAGTGTTTAAGCTGTTAAGGACCCTGATGAGAATTGCCTGGACTAACCAGACCATACCATCCGAATAGCAGAGGGCAGTAGCAGTTTCTATTACCAAACAACAGAACGCCAAGACCATCGAGCAGTTCAGGAGCATGGCCCTACTGAATGTGGAGGGAAAAGTCTTCTTTTCTGTGACGGCGAGAAGAATGACTACCTACATCACGGAGAACTACTATATTGACACCAACTGCCAGAGAGCTGGGATTCCAGGTTTTCCTGGTTGCGTAGAGCCTGCTTCTATGATTTGGGAACAGATCCAAACCACAAAGAGAGAGAAGAAAGATATGCACGTCATATGGTTAGATCTAGCCAATGCCTTTGGGTCAGTGCCACACCTGCTCATAGACTATGCCATGGAATCAACATCAGGACCATTATCAAGATCTACTTCCAGGACATGCACATGTGCTTTGCACGGAAGAAGGTGACCACTGGCCTGCAACAACTGGAGGTAGGGATCACAATGGGATGCTCCATTTCCCCCCATCCTCTTCGTGGCAGCTTTCGAGGTCATCCTTATCGGGGAAAGGCAGGTGGTGTCCGGCTGCCTGCAGGCCAGAGGCTCCCGTCCCTAAGGACCTATATCAGGGGTCGGCAACCCGTGGCTCCGGAGTCGCATGCGGCTCTTTGGTCACTCTGATGTGGCTCAGCTGCATAATCAATGACCCCCCCTTTCGGGAGGTTTCCGAAGTTAGGTGCCTCTCCTGCGAATCACTCGGGGACCGGTCATCACCCGGTCTACAATATTTAGTTTGTGCCGTGATGGCAATGCTTTTAACTTCTTCTTTAACATGTCGTCACACCCGCTTTTACACAAAGCTATCTACTTGTCGGCCGGTTGCATGTTATACGCAGCTTGTGTCAACTCACACATGTACCTGCAAGGCATGCTTGTTCAAGAGCCATACAGGTTACACTGAGGGTTGTAATATAAACAACTTTAACAGTCTTACTAATATGCGCCACACTGTGAACCCACACCAAATAAGAATGACAAACATTTCGGGAGAACATCCACACTGTGAGACAACACAAACACAACAGTACAAACACCCAGAATCCCATGCATCCCTGACTCTCCCTGGCTACATTAACACACCCGCTAGCACCAAACCCCGCCCACCTCAACTGACGCACAGAGGGTGTGGGGGTTGGTGCTAGCGTGTGTATAATTACGTCACCACCCGTAAGTTGAAGGCATGCAAAAGCCAACTCTTTCTTCCGAAAATGGTTTGGCCTGCCACGGTGCTTGTCAGCTGCTGGCCTGTATGGATGGAACCCACTCCAGCTACCCCTGAAATCTATCACCCTGGGCTACAGGCAGGAGAAGGCAAGGCTGGTGATTGGGTTAAGGGACTCCTCCGACAGGACAGTGGCGAATGCAAATGCCGGAGTCGAGACTGGAAGGAAGTGGAGGGCCAAGGAGGAGGTCCAGAAGGCGATGGGGAGACTGCAACACCAAGAAGTTGTGGGCATGGTCCAGACAGGCCGGGCAGGCCTGGGATTGAGCGATCAACCCATCCTATGGTCCAAGGCAGTCAGGAAGGAGAGGAAGGAACTTGTTGTTGCTGAGGTCACCAGGATTGAGCAGGAGGAGCTCAGAGTGAGGTCTGTGGCACAGGGGCAGCGGGGGAGGGTGTCTCGAGCCGAGCAATCAGCTGGGCATATTTCTGGAAACTGCCACAGGCTCGGGCCAGTTGCCTCTTCAGGGCAACATACGACACCCTAACGAGCCCTAAAAACCTCCACCAATGGCTTGGCACAGAGCAATCCTGTGACCTATGCGGGACCATCAATGCCTCCCTCCAACATGGTCTGTCAGGCTGCAAAATGGCGCTGACAGAGGGTCGGTTCAGATGGCGGCACGACCATGTGCTCAGCAAGCTGGCAGAGGGTCTGGAGAAAAGTCGGCCGGAGGCAAACAACTAGAGTCCAGCAGAAAGCCAATACAGGATCCACTTCTTTAGGCAGGGGAAACCTGCAGCACATTCCAGCAAGAGACCCCCCGCCAAGCTATTATCACCAGGGGCGATGTGGAAGATGGAAGAGGACCTGGGTAGGCAGCTTCAGTTCCCACAAGAGATACGAAGCAGCACCTTAAGACCATATGTGGTGCTGTGGTCTGCAGCTGTGAAGTCGGTAGTACTGATTGAGCTGACAGTGACATGGGAGGAGGAACTGGAAGCTGCCTACGTGAGAAAGAAGGCTAAGTATGCAGACCTGGAGAAAGTGGATGGAGTGTGAGGCTGTACTTGGTGGAGGTGGGAGACAGGCTTTGTAGGCTGATCAACACCACGCCTGCTCAAAGACCTGGGACTATGTGGAGCCACCTTGAGCAAATCCACCAAGGACCTTTCAAAAGTAGCAAAGAAAGCTAGCCATTGGGTCTTGCTGAAACGACACAAGGCTAGGGGAGCAACATTCCAGTAGGTTTGCTGCAAGGGGTGTCAGGGATTGATTGAAACTTTTATTAGTAGATTGCACAGTACAGTACATATTCTGTATAATTGACCACTAAATGGCAACACCTGAATAAGTTCTTCAACATGTTAGGGTCGGGGTCCACGTAAATCAATTCATGGTACATGGACACATCCTGTTCACTGCACCACCAGCAGAAGTTGCTCTGGGCTAAGGGGCGAAACATCAATGAGAGGTGGTCTGCAGCTGAAGACCCTGCAGCACAACCTTTTCTGGTATGTGGTCAGGTTTACGTCTACCTCAGGGAAGAGGACGTCCCTGCCATGCACAGTCCACCACAGGCACACGTGGAGATGTGATATATAGATCTATCTTCTATCTCCGACCTACCTACCTAGATAGATATATATGCATACATACACACATACATGTACATGAAATGTGTAAAGATGTCCATGATTTAGGTATATATATGTACATGATTTAAAGGGGTACATTATCACCAAACCTATGCAAGCGTCAATATATACCTTGATGTTGCAGAAAAAAGACCATGTATTTTTTTAACCGATTTCCGAACTCTAAATGGGTGAATTTTGGCGAAATAAACGCCTTTCTGTTTATCGCTCTGGAGGGGATGACGTCAGAATGTGACGTCGCCGAGGTAATACAGCCGCCATTTTAATTTTCAACCCATTGTAAACATTGGGTCTCAGTTCTGTTATTTTCCGTTTTTTCGACAATTTTTTGGAACCTTGGAGACATCATGCCTCGTCGGTGTGTTGTCGGAGGGTGTAACAACACTAACAGGGACGGATTCAAGTTGCACCACTGGCAAGAAATCTGCCGCCAGACCCCCATTGAATTTGCCAGAGTGTCTGCACATTTAACCGGTGATGCTAAGACAGACATGGCACAGAGATGTATGGATAACCTGCAGATGCATTTGCAACGATTAAGTCAACAAAATCGCAAAGGTGAGTTTTGTTGATGTTGTTGACTTATGTGCTAATCAGACATATTTGGTCACGGCATGACTGCCAGCTAATCGATGCTAACATGCTACGCTAATCGATGCTAACATGCTATTTGCGCTAGCTGTAAGTACATTTGAAACTAGATACCCACATTTAATGCGAAACAAACACTTACCAATCAACGGATTTAAGTTGCTCCAGTGTCACAAGATGCAAAAGTCCTGATCGTTTGGTCTGCACATTTTACCGGCGATGCTAATGAGGCAGCCATGCTATGGGCCACTTCATTAGGTACACCCATACTATGGCCGAATAGCGTCAATAGCGATTCGTTCAATAGCTTCAATTTCTTCTTCAATTTCATTTTCGCTATCTGCCTCCATACTCCGACCATCTGTTTCAATACATGCGTTATCTGTTGAATTGCTTAAACCGCTGAAATCAGAGTCTGAATCCGAGCTAATGTCGCTATATCTTGCTGTGGTAACCGCCATGTTGTTTGTATTGGCAGCACTGTATTTATTGTTTTTAACCCTTTTGAAATTGTGATAATGTTCCCCTTTAAGTATTTAGGTACATGAGCGTTACCTCCTCCTTCTTCCTCTTGGTTCCTTTCTCTTCTGGTGTTCCTGCAGTGTCAGTAGAAGCTTTCCTTTTGCCTTCCTTCTTCTTCTCCTCCTTCTCTCGGTACTTCTGCATGAAGGCTGCAATCAGGTCTGGACAGTCCAGGTTCTCCTCAGGCTCCCAGGTGTTGTCCTCGCTGCAGAGCAAGCAGGAATTAGCTACAAGTGATGCCATATCAGTTGTAGGATGTGTGAAAAAGAAGCGCTCACTTTGAGAAGCCCTTCCATTTCAGCAGAAACTCTGCCTTGCCCTTCACCACTCGACGGTCCAACACCTTCTCTACCACATATTCTTCCTCCTCCTCCTCCTCGGGTGTTGCTGATGCTTCTGTAGCTGCTACGGGTGTTTCAGGCACTACAGGCTGCTCCTGTTGCTGTGGCGGCTGCTGCTGCTGCGGCGGCTGCTGCTGCTGCTCCCCCTCCTCCTCATTGCTCGTCTTCACTGCGACAGTCGCCAGCTTGACCAGCAAAGTGAAAGCTAACAATGGAGACAAAGTTATAGTTAGCATTTTATTGAAAGTGTGTAACCTGGTTTGGACTAGGGATTGACCAGTTATCAGCTCCGATATTTGGCATTTTGATGTATGTCAACATTGGACAATATTTATATTTTTACAACTACAAGAGAAATATACCAATATACACACACACACACTCGATACAAGTATTTAATGTCAAAAAAACATTGTTATTAGTACAGTAAGTTAGTGGAAATAACCACTGCTCCTTTCTGCTAGCCACGCTGCACAGATGACCACTCCTTTATTTAAGTTATTTAGCCTATTAGCTTGGAGCTTTTATTCAAGATTGTTTTAGCCTGTTAGCTTGGTGCTTTTATTCAAGTGTATTTTAACCTGTTAGCTAGGTGCGAATATTCAAGTGTAATTCGGTATGTTAGCTTGGTGCACTTATTCAAGTGTAGTGTAGCATGTTAGCTTAGTGCATTTTTTCAAGTTTATTTTGGCCTGTCAGCTTGGTGTGAATATTCTGTATATTTTAGCATGTTAGCGTGGTACGTTTAAGCAAGTGTATTTTAGCCTACTAACTTGGTGCATTTACTCAAGTGTGTTTAGCCCGTTAGCTTGGTATGATTATTTAAGTGTATGTTACAGGGTTTCCCACACATTAATTTATTTGTGGCGGCTCACCACGAAAGAATTACGGCCGCCACAAATAAAAAAAATAAAAAAATAATAATAATAATAAAAAATAAAAATTGTTTTCTTCTTCTGGCTTTTGACTCGCTGGACCGCTCATAAAAGCAATGGGACTCTGTCTGTGAATGGAGCTTGTGGTTACATATTATATAAATATGCATATAAAGTGTTGTAATTATATTCCAACTCTGCGTTCTTCTTGGTCATCCCGTCGCCGCTGCCCGACTACACCAGCACAAATAGATGCCAGACCTGAGGGAAAAACTGTGTTAGCTTGGTATGTTTATTCTGGTGTATTTTAGTCTGTTAGCATAGCGCACTTCTTCAAGTGTATTTTAGCATGTTAGCTTGGTGCATTTTTTGCAAGTATAATTTAGCATGTTAGCTTGGTGCATTTATTAAATTATGTTTTTGCCTGTTAGATTGGTGCGTTTCTTCAAGTGTATTTTAGCATGTTAGCTAGGTGCGAATATTCAAGTGTAGTTTGGAATGTTAGCTTGGTGCACTTATTGAAGTGTATTCAAGTGTAGTATGTTAGCTTAGTGCGTTTTAATGAGAATATTTTAACCCGTTAGCTTGGTGCGAATGTTCAAGTGTATTTTGGCCTGTTAGCTTGCTGTGAATATTCAGTGTATTTTAGCATGTTAGCGTGGTACGTTGAAGCAAGTGTATTTTAGTTTACTAACTTGGTGCATTTATTCAAGTGTGTTAAGCCTGTTAGCTTGGTATGTTTATTTTGGTGTATTTTAGTCTGTTAGCATGGCGTGTTTCTTCAAGTGTATTTTAGCATGTTAGCTTGGTGCATTTTTTTCAAGTATAATTTAGCATTTTACCTTGGTGCATTTATTCAATTGTGTTTTAGCCTGCTAGCTTGGTGCGTTTCTTCAAGTGTATTTTAGCATGTTAGCTTGGTGCACTTATTCAAGTGCTTTTTTGCATGTTAGCTTGGTGCTTTTATTCAATTGTGTTTTAGCCGGTTAGCTTTGAGCGATTCTTCAAGTGTATTTTAACATGTTAGCTTGGTGCACTTATTCAAGTGTACGTTGCATGTTAGCTTGGTGCACTTAATTAAGTGTATTTTGCATGTTAGCTTGGTGCACTTATTCAAGTGTATTTTGCATGTTAGCTTGGTGCACTTATTCAAGTGTATTTTGCATGTTAGCATGGTGCACTTATTCAAGTGTATTTTAGCATGTTAACTTGGTGCACTTATTAAAGTGTATTTTGCATGTTAACTTGGTGCACTTATTAAAGTGTATTTTGCATGTTAGCTTGGTGCACTTATTCAAGTATTTTAACATGTTAGCTTGATGCACTTATTCAAGCATATTTTAGCATGTTAGCTTGGTGCACTTATTAAAGTGTATTTTAGCATGTCAGCTTGGAGCACTTATTCAAGTGTATTTTTGCATGTTAGCTTGGTGCTTTTATTCAATTGTATTTTAGACTGTTAGCTCTATCATAGTGCAACACGCTTCTACCATTCGGAGCATTCGATTCCGGCCAAGATTTCGCCAGGAGGCAAATTGGTGTGAGGCATGCATAAACATGATAATAAACAAAGTAATACGACAAATAGACGCGATGTGGCTAACAACGACGGAAACACGATGAAAAATTAGCCTGTTAGCTTAGTGGTGGTTTTTCGGCTCCTCACACTTATTTAATTGCGTTAAGACCAGTAATGTAAAAAAAAAAAAAAAAGGAAGAAAGCACACTAAACGTAAGAACATGAGCATTTTTTTTTTGAAAAATTGTATTTGACATCACACCTTATCACAAGCTATCAGCACACGTTATGCATCGAAAGGACACACGGTAGAAAGAAGCATGTCCTACAAACAAAGGCCCACCACAAAGCCTACAGGTTAAAAAAACAACAACATCAAGCTTTGAAAAATATCATGCTTTGAAAATTGAAAAATTACAAATAATAATACTATAAAATACTATAATTAGAGGCCTCTGGAGCCAACATGGCGCCCTTCTCTTCATCCGCAGCCCGCCGACGAGCTTACCTTATCGGAGAAAACTTGGGAGATGTTGAATGAGCTTGTAGGCCTCAAGCAGAGCTGAACTGAACTTTCGGCTCTGTTTGAAGCTAATAACAGAGCGAACTACAGTAGTTGTGAGCAAAAAAACTGCTCCAGACTCAACAATGCTTGGCTCCTTTGTCCGGCTAACGGAAGCTAATAACACAATACCTCCAGCACAGCTAGCACACTAAGCTAACCTCGTCTACCCGCCAACACCAATACCGGAAGTCACGTAAACAGCAAGGCATCATGGGTATTTGTATTTTTTTTCACATGGCTCCTAAGTATTTGTTTTATCCGCCCTGTTGTTAAATATCACCTGTATTTGATATTTAAAAAAAAAAAATAATGAGTATACAATGAATAATTTCAATTAAAATATGGGTCTGTATCTCAATGCTCTTCTGGTTGCGTTTTCCGGTTTCGGTCGTCTCGGACTCAAGCACGCGAGGGCGAGAAAGCCGGGCAAGAATGCAAATCGAAAATGCGCTGTTATAACCCGGGGAATTCGTTTTAATGGGGATTTTGAAAACATTAATCACAGAGTCCATGAGATAGGATATCATATTAGAAAAAAGCTTGTTGAAACTATAGATACAGCTAGCTATATCAGCACGCCGTGGGAGCCATGCTTGTGACGTACCTACTTGGCGGCCATTTTGGTGGGGGCAACTTTCCCATCCAAGGCAATGCATGTACATCGAAAATTAAATATTTTCATGCTGTTTACTTTATTTTCAAAGTCAAACGTTCTGTAAATACATAACATTTGAAATAAAAAAATATACTTGTGAAAAAATGTTTACGGGTGTTTTTGTTTTAACCGTCTTCCGAATTAAGCTTGGCATGCCTTGACACTGTGACATCCATCCATTTTCCTACCGCTTGTCCCGTTCGGAGTGGAGGGGGGTACTGGAGCCTATCTCAGCTGCATTCGGGCGTAAGGCGGGGTGCAACCTGGACAAGTCGCCACCTCATCGCAGGGCCAACACAGATAGACAGACAACATTCACACACTTTCACAATTTAGTTTTGCCAATCAACCTATCCCCAGGTGCATGTCTTTGAAGGTGGGAGGAAGCCTGAGTACTCGGAGGGAACTCACGCAGTCACGGGGAGAACATGCAAACTCCACACAGAAAGATCCCGAGCCCGATGTCAAGCGAAATAAGTGCTCGCTGCGAAATAAGTGCCCAAGCGTGTCGGGGCATAGACTTGCCAAATAATTGCCCCTGTGGCCTCAGTGAGAGTGCATACGAGGAGAAAAAATTTATCATACCAAAGTTACTGTGATGTATATTGTCTTAGGCTATTAAATATAGAGAAACCCTAACCAGAGTCTCGCTAAATCACTACTAGGATGGTCTCTTTCTCGCTACACACACGTTGGTTTGTCAATGACCCCGCCCTGCCAAAAAACTGCCCAGCGTTCTTATTTCGCTGGGCACGTATTTTGTTTGACACCGGGATTGAACTCAGGACCTTTGTATTGTAAGGCACATGCAGTAACCCCTCTTCCACCATGCTGCCCACTTTGACCTATATATTGATATGAGTACAGAAAGTACATGCAAAAATGTTGGCGTACCAACTTGGCGGTCATCTTGGTGGGAGCAACTTTCCCATCTAAGGCAATGCATGTACAATTGAAAATAAAAAAAATTCATGTGTCAAACTTTCTTTTAATACACAAGACAATAATAAAAAAAACATACATATGAATTTTTTTTTACGAGTGTTTTTGTTTAAACCGTCTTCTTTATGCAGCTTGATATGCCTTCTCCGACCACAGCATGCCTTGACACTTTGACTTATACAATAAAATTAGTACAGAAAGTACATGCAAAAATGTTGGTAAAAAGCAGTCATGTTGAACTTTGAAAAGGGTTAGGGGGTTATGGGTTTGAAATATGTTTCTTTATTTATCCTTAAGTAGTTTTTGAATACAAAATATTGCTGTGACAATTCACAAGAAAATGTTTAGTATAACATTTTTTCTCCAGATATGAAAAAACAAAAAATGTTATTGTTTGTTTTTAACGACTCTTTAAGTCATTTTGTAGCTATATAATTATAAAATGATATTACTGAATAGACAAAATGACTTATATTGAAATATTGATTGTTTAAATATGTTGACACGCACACAGATTATTCTTTCTCCATCGTCCGTCTTTGCAAGTGATCGCCTCCTTTCCTGCGGCCATTTGTGCATAGCTATGACAGTTTGCTCGTACCTTCCAAACATGCTAAATATAGAAGCATAACACTTACATTATTACATCTACCATGAATTGATTAACGTGGACCCCGACTTGAACAAGTTGAAAAACTTTTTCGGTTGTTACCATTTTGTGCAGTGGTTCTTAACCTGGGTTCGGTGAGTCGGCCTCAGGGGTTCGGTGGAGACTTTTCCACGGAGGTAAAGACACATCCGACTTATCGTGTAAATAAAATGTTCTCCCTATCAGCGTATTATGGATACCCCCAAACAATGTTCCCTCTAATTTTCCATCTGATTTGCAGGTTGTTTGATTGATCGATTGAAACTTTTACTCGAAGATTGCAAAGGAAGAGAATGCATTATATGAAACAGTACAGTTTACACAGTACAGTACATATTCCGTACAATTGACCACTAAATGGTAAAACACGAATACATTTTTCAACTTTTTTAAGTCGGGTCCATGTTAATCAATTCATAGTAATGTGTATAAGGTGTGTAATTTGTTGTGAGTTCATGCACTGTGTTGGTTCTGTTCTTTAAACGGCGTGGCGCAGTGGGGAGAGTGGCCGTGCGCAACCCGAGCGTCCCTGGTTCAATTCCCACCTAGTACCAACCTCGTCACGTCCGTTGTGTCCTGAGCAAGACACTTCACCCTTGCTCCTGATGTGTGCTGGTTGGCGCCTTGCATGGCAGCTCCCTCCATCAGTGTGTGAATGTGTGTGTGAATGGGTAAATGTGGAAGTAGTGTCAAAGCGCTTTGAGTACCTTGAAGGTAGAAAAGCGCTATACAAGTACAACCCATTTATCATTTATTTAAACAAGGTGATGTTCATGCACGGTTCATTTTGTGCACCAGTAAAAAAAACATATGACTTTTTCAAGAATTTGAAAAAAAACATTTTTTTTTTCACTAAAAAAGGGTTCGAGGAATGCGCATATGAAACGGGTGGGGTTCAGTACCTCCAACAAGGTTAAGAACCACTGATTTAGTGGTCAATTGTACGGAATATGCACTGTACTGTGCAACCTACTAATAAAAGTTTCAATCAATCAATCAATCAAACATGTTTGGTAAATCACATGGGGGACGTTGAACAATTATTTTTGTGTGTTCTAAAAATCAGCATGTATTCTGCATATACGTAAAGACAAAACACCACAGGAACATGATAACATGAATGTGCAGTAAATGAGTGTCTCCATGGTGACAGCAGTTAATACAGTGGAACCTCGATTTACGAACCTAGTTGGTTCTTGAACAAGGTTCCTAAATGGGAAAGTTTGTATCTTGAAGCAAATTTCTCCATATAAAACAATGTAAATATGAATCAAATGTTCTAGCCTGGACAAAAGTCCATATTTTAGTTAGGGTTAGTACGCTTTGAACATGATATACAGTGCGATACAGAACTGTATATCAAACAAATATAACAAGAGGGTGATGGGTCAACTTTATATTTATTAACAAGCTAAAATAACAACAACATGCTGTTACCTTCTGTAAGGGCTGCTCTGCTACACAGAGGTCACTTTGGTGCCCTCACACCAAAAATGATCAGAAATCACAAAAATCCTTAACTGTAACAACCATATTGTTAGAATAATAAAACATTTTGGACGTACAATTCATTTTAATCAACATTGGCAAGGAGGAGCTGACTAGAAAAGAGCAGAGAGGGGGATGACTGGGCTTGGGGAGAGGGCCCATGTGTTTAGAGGTGCCACTGAATAGGAGTAGCTCTTTCCCGCTGTGAAATAAGTCTACTTTGGCATATTTTTCCAGAAAAGTCCGGTCTGATCCCGACTAAAACTTGCTGTGCCGCTTTGTCAGTTCTTGCATACTTATGACTCAATTAATGTACTCCTCAGAAATACAAACCCCATTTCCATATGAGTTGGGAAATTGAGTTAGATGTAAATATAAATGGAATACAATGATTTGCAAATCCTTTTCAACCCATATTCAGTTGAATATGCTACAAAGACAACATATTTGATGTTCAAACTGATACAGTTTTTTTTTTGCAATTAATACGTACAGACCTAACTGCTAGGCATCTCTGCCTGTCGCACCTCCTCCAGTGCACTTCAAGGTCAGCTGTAAAGTCGTCAGCTGGTGCCACCGTTCACTGATGTTTCGCCCCCAAGCCAGGACACCTCGCGGTGGGGGGGCAGTGGCTAAGCGGGGACGTCTCCCCGCGCCACTCCCTGCAACTGACCTCACTGGGGTGTTGAGCCCCAAGTGTTTTCGCTCTTTCATAGCCACATCCAGAAACTTGCCTTCTCTGCCTCCTCTGCCAACTCCTTGATGGTCCTCCTCAGGCTGGAATCGGTCATCCCCGCCGCACGCAGGAGCCGGGTCGCATAACCTCCAACGAAGCCCCTGCATCCGATCTCCACGGGGTGAATGGACGCAGACCAGCCACCCCCCTTGCAGTCCTCTGCTAGGTCGCTGTACTTTGACCTTTTGAACTCATGTGCTACTGGTATTCCCTCCTCCCATGGCACGGTTAGTTCAATGATGAGGACTTTCTTAGCAGCTGAGGACCACATCACAACGTCAGGTCTTAGTGTTGTCTGTATTACCTCAGTTGGGAAGACTAGCTGCTTGTCCAGTTCAACGCGCATCTTCCAGCCCTTACCAGGGGTAAGCAGAAGTGATAATCTTCCCTTCTCTGTCTTCTGTCCTACCTCACCTGGTTTGATAAAAGTGATGTTTGGCCGATGGGGATCTGTGCCGTTGTTTGCCCCGACTCTGCATCTCTCTAACAGCTCTGCCAACTTCCTCAGGACCTGATTGTGTCGCCAACGGAAGCGCCCCTGCGTCAGCGCGACGTTCCAACCTGTAAAGATGTGCTTAAGTCCTGCATTGTCTTTGCTTCCGAACCACTGGGCGAGGTTTCGAGGGCATGGCAGAGTGTCATACGCTGCCCTCACGAGGAAGCTTAGCCGAGATTGAGGAGTTCGCCAGATGTCTTTGGATGGTATCCTCCCAGCGAGTCCATGCCCCCTGTTTTCCCTAGGATACGGCCTTGATCCAATACTAGTCTTGTGCCACTTGTGTGACCTCTTCTACCACCATGGCCTTCCTCTGTTGTCTCGTGGCTTTGGACCAGAACTGGACTGGTTTCCCCCATCCCAGTCCTGCCCGGCTGTCTTGGACTCTTCCCAGAATCTCCTTGTATTTCAGCCTCGAGACAGCTTGTTCCACTTCCACCTGGGCCCTCCACTTTCGTCCAGTGCGGACAGTCACCGCTGCACTCTTCACAGCTTCGTCTCTTGATTCCCTCATCTCAAATAACCATTAACTATAGAATTTGATGCCAGCAACACGTGACAAAGAAGTTGGGAAATGTGGCAATAAATACTGATAAAGTTGAGGAATGCTCATCAAACACTTATTTGGAACATCCCAAAGGTGTGCAGGCTAATTGGGAACAGGTGGGGGCCATGATTGGGTATAAAAACAGCTTCCCAAAAAATGCTCAGTCTTTCACAAGAAAGGATGGGGTGAGATACACCTCTTTGTCCACAACTGCGTGGGCAAATAATCAAACAGTTTAAAAACAACATTTCTCAAAGTGCAATTGCAAGAAATTTAGGGATTTCAACATCTACGGTCCATAATATAATCAAAAGGTTCAGAGAATCTGGAGAAATCCCTCCACGTAAGCGGCATGGCCGGAAACCAACATTGAATGACCGTGACCTTCTATTCCTCAGACACTGTATCAAAAACCGACATCAATCTCTAAAGGATATCGTCACATGGACTCAGGAACACTTCAGAAAATCACTGTCACTAAATACAGTTCATCGCTACATCTGAAAGTGCAAGTTAAAGCTCTACTATGCAAAGCGAAAGCCATTTATCAACTACATCCAGAAACGCCGCCAGCTTCTCTGGGCCCGAGATCATCTAAGATGGACTGATGCAAAGTGGAAAAGTGTTCTGTGGTCTGCGGAGTCCACATTTCAATTTTTTGGGGGGAAATATTTGACATTGTGTCATCCGGACCAAAGGTGAAAAGAACCATCCAGACTGTTATCGACGCAAAGTTCAAAAGCCAGCATCTGTGATGGTATGGGGGTGCATTAGTGCCCAAGACATGGGTAACTTACACATCTGTGAAGACACCATTAATGCTGATAGGCACATACAGGTTTTGGAACAACATATGCTGCAATGTAAGCGCCATCTTTTTCATGGATGCCCCTGCTTATTTCAGCAAGACAATGCCAAGCCACATTTAGCACGTGTTACAACAGCATGGCTTCGTAAAAAAAGAGTGCGGGTACTTTCCTGGCCCGCCTGCAGTCCAGACATGTGTCCCATCAAAAATGTGTGGCGCATTATGAAGCGTAAAATACGACAATTGAGACTCCGGACTGTTGAACGACTGAAGCTCCACAAAAAACAAGAATGGGAAAGAATTCAACTTTCAAAGCTTCAACAATTAGTTTCCTCAGTTCCCAAATATTTATTGAGTGTTAAAAGAAAAGGTGATGTAACACAGTAGTGAACATGCCCTTTCTCAACTACTTTGGTGCGTGTTGCAGCCCTGACATTCTAAGTTAATTATTATTTGCAAAAAAAAAGATAAAGTTTTTGAGTTTGAACATCAAATATCTTGTCTATGTAGTGCATTCAATTGAATATGGGTTGAAAAGGATTTGCAAATCATTTTATTCCGTTTATATTTACATCCAACACAATTTCCCAACTCATATGGAAACGGGGTTTGTACATGTTCCAGGCCAAGGCCCGGGGCCCCTACTTCTATATCTTGTATAGAAGTGTGTTGTAAGTTAAACTGGTCCTAAGGGTACCTTATTATTGTGCAATACTAAGCTATTCAGAATATACGCTCTAATGTCGCTCATAGCTAGCTGGCAACTAATGCGCTAATCGCCAAAGGCAACTAGCCTGCTAATTGATCAGTGGCAAACTAGCAAGCTAAATGGTAGTTAGCAACGACAGCAGTGATCGTTAGCTGGCAACTAGCATGCTATGTACTGACCGAGATAGATATCTACATATATCCATATTCAAGAGTTATTTATTTTCTTTTATAGTCATATTTGAAAATAGCTAAGTGGTGTGCTTGTGTTAAACTTGAGCTTGGAATGAGACAGGTTGCCATGACACTCTTGTTATATTTTTTTATCCCAGGCTTAGGAGGCGAATAGATATGTGGATTCGCTCTGTAGGGGGAAGGGCGGGGGCGAGTGGCATAGGGAAAAATGCAAGACTTCCGGATTTTTTTCAGATCAGCTTGGGCGATGCGATTTGAAGGTGTTGTGCATAGATTTGTCTCCCAAAGCTTTGGAATAAAATGTCAAGAATACTATTCTGTCTGGGATTCATTTAAAATCAGCTTATATGTCATCAAAAGAACTTGGGGGTGACCAGCAGCTTAAATTCCCAAAAAGAGGAACATCTGGTCCAAACGCAACAATTGGGGGCCTCGTCCGGGATGACACTCTGAGAATTGGATATCTCTTACAATCTTCCGGACAGATTCACTTGGCCAACACATAAATCAAGGTAAGCAGAGCCTTTTTCTAAAATCTACATTAGGATTCTGTCCTGAAATCTGTAAGTCGAACACTGTTTTATCCAATCCAATCCAATCCACTTTATTTATATAGCACATTTAAACAACAATAATGTTTCCAAAGTGCTGCACAGCCATGTTAAAAACAATTGTAAAAAAAAAAAAAAGATAAATAAAATAAAATAAAATAAAAAAGTATATATATATATATATATATATTATGCTCCACCAATGACTGAATAAAACAAAACATAAATAAATATAAAACCAATAAAAACAATATAAAAACAAATATGATTAAAAACTATATTAAAGGGTAAAATCAATTAAAACAGTAAAATAGAAATCAAAGTGTATAAAAAACACAGAGGACAACAGAGAACTGTGGACCACACAACTCACGTAGTGTTAAAAGCCAAAGAATAAAAGTGGGTCTTAAGACGAGACTTAAAACACTCCACTGTGGAAGCAGTTTGAACATGGAGGGGCAGAGTGTTCCAGAGCTTAGGGCCGACCACAGAGAAGGCCCTGTCTCCCCTGGTCTTAAGTCTAGTCTTGGGCACCACGAGCTGGAGCTGGCTCTCGGACCTCAGAGCGCGCGCAGGAATGTAAATTTGGATGAGGTCCGAGATATATTGAGGTGCCAGTCCATGTAAAGATTTAAAAACAAACAGCAATGTTTTAAAATCAATTCTAAAATGAACAGGGAGCCAGTGCAAACTCTGAAGAATTGGGGTTATATGCTGGCGTTTCCTGGCCCCTGTTAAAAGTCGTGCTGCCGCGTTCTGGACTAACTGCAACCGGGAGACAGCTTTTTGGCTAATGCCAGCATAAAGTGCATTGCAGTAGTCCAGGCGACTTGAAATAAAAGCATGCACGACTTGTTCCAAAAGGTTAAAAGTTAAAAACGGTTTAACCTTTACTAAAAGACGAAGGTGATAAAAACACGATTTTAAAACGCCATTGACTTGTTTGTCTAGTTTAAAATCGCTGTCTATAGTGACGCCAAGGCTGGTGACTTTGGGACGCACATAATTTTGCAATGGTCTCAACTCAGTGAGGGCCGGACCAAAAACTAAAATTTTTTGCCTTGTCCGCCATTACATAATAAGTGTAAATAGTGGTCAATTCACGTCATCGTGTTCGGACAATAGTGATGGACTCTTTCATTGAAAAGTGAACTAAGAGTCGGGTGTGGCTCACCCTGGGTTGTTGGACGTCGCCAGGGGAGTAACGGGTTGGGAACCCTTCAAACTACTGTGACGGGCTGCTTCACTGACGAGTAAGCAAATAGATGGGTGTGGCTCGCCCTGGGGATTTGGTCTCCCCTAAAAGAGTAAAGGATTCGAACCCCGTCGTCGGGGACAAGTGACTCTGAGTAAAAGGTTCGAAACCCGTCATCCGGGATGACATCGAGGATTCGGACCTCATTTTCTGGGACAATTGACTCGGAGTAAAGAGTTCAAAACCAGTCATCTGGGACGATAGATACTGAGACAAAACGATAGATACTGTGACAAAACGATAGATACTGAGACAAAACGACAGATACTGAGACAAAAGAGACACAATGGCGACGGAGTATGACGGACAGGAATGTGATGGCGGCTGGGGAAAATGTGATGAATGATTACCAGTTAATGATCAATTGAATGTACTGTTGTCGACAATGAAATTAGCAGTTACAGTTAAAACAATAAAATAAAAAGAGAATGTTTCTTGAGAGTGTTGAGAGGGAGTTTACAACACTCGTAAAGTAGTGAACTCAAACGTTTGGTAAATTAAGAAAAGTAACTGGAAGTTTTATGGTAAAGTGAAACGTAGAGAAAGAGCTTTCGTGCAGCTTTTCTCTTTTGTGCGTGAGTGCTTACGCGGGCGTGTATGTGTGTGAAGGATAAGGAAGAGATGGATACAAGATGTGGTTTGTAAAGGAAAAAACAACTTGAAGAAAAGATTAGAAAGTGACAAATGAAGGTATTCGTAAATGGTATTCATGTGTCAGCGTATGCTTTTGGTGGTGGTTCGCTGCAAGATTGTTTGTGTGTTTGTTTGGTTGGTTGGTTGTTAACTCCTAAAGCTGAAATACATTTGTATTTTATAGCTGTTCTTATAATACCTAGTTCAGAAATCATATGAGTGAATGATCCATCCATTTATTCATCTTCCTCCGCTTATCAGAGGTTGGGTCGCGGGGGCAGCAGCCTAAGCAGGGAAGCCCAGACTTCCTCTCTCGGGCCATTTTGTGTAGGTCAGAGTGAATGATAAATGTTGTTTATTATTATTAAGGTTTAATATAATACAGCTGTGCTTCTGGGTGAGACATTTGAGATAAGAGATGTGTCTTGGTAACGAGGACGTCTGAAGAGGGAGGAAGACGTACAGACAAACGTCGCCACACTCCTTCGCTCCAGTCATAACAAATTCGTAGAGCAGCGTTAAACAAATTCTAATCAAAGGACATACTAAGCTATGAGAAATTAAGTAAACAGACAGCAAGCAAACCACAAATAATGATTGAAATAAATAACTTAGGTCCCAATAACGAGGCTTGTGGAACCCCACAAGTTAATCTTTTTGGCTGGGATTTAGTCTTATTAATTTCCACATATTGAGATCTATTACCTAAATAACTATTTTTTATTTTATTTTATTTTATTTATTTATTGTTTTTCCTGTGCAAATATATTTTATTAGATTTTACAGTTAAAATGACAAACAGTCACATCCACTCATACACACACACATACACACTTGAGGAGAGAGGTGCACATGAACTTTAACACACTCAAGGTTTACAGTACAGACATTATTAGAAAATATACCCAAATATTGTATATATATATACATACACACACACATATATATATCCATACATATATATATATACATATATCCATCCACCCCGCTGCGGCTCACGAGCAGCAGGCTATCCAGATAACAGCAAAATGGATGAACATACCTCGGCATCAAGGATCCTCAGGAAGTGTTCACAAGATCACCTCCCGAGGGCCTGTCCACCGTACACACTTAGAGGGAAAAAAAAGGAAAAGTTACAGGGCTTGATCAATACAAAACAATAATCACAAAAAAAACAGAACAAAAAAAGCAAGTAAACCATGACAAAACCCTATCAGAAGTGACACAAGAAAAACAAGTGTAGTGTTGAATCAGTACAAAAGATAATAACAATAAAAATAAAAAATAAAAAAGGAATACAATTACAAAAAGATGGCAGTTTAGTTTTTCTTTAAATGTCTATAAGTTATGCTTCAATATATGTCAGTAAAGGTTTCCAGGTTAATTCCCATTTATTCATATTTGTAGAGTTTATAAATCTTATTTTTTCAAGAGTCATTACATTCACACGTTCATTTAACCAGTTCCTGAAGTTGGGTGCAGATAGAGTATTCCAGTCTCTGAGAATGAGTCTTTTGGCCAAAACCGTCCCAAGCAGCAACACAGTTCTAATATGTTTTGGAAGCTTTTGTGTTTCTGAAGACCACCCAAATAAGATCATATCCCTATCAGGGACAATTTTTCTCTGATATACCCCCGAGTAAAAAAAGAAAATGCTGGACCAAAATGATTGAATAATTGGACATCCCCAAAACGAGTGAGACAATGATCCTTCAGCAGATTTATATTTATCACAAAGTGGAGATGTATCAGGATAAAATTTGTGTAATAAAACTTTAGAATAGTAAAAACGATGAATCACTTTAAACTGTATGAGCCTATGTCTGCTGTTAATTGAGCACTTGTGAATTTGAGAGAGTGTCTGTTCCCATTGCTGATTGGGTATTGTTGTTCTTAGTTCCTGTTCCCATGCTCTTTTAACACTGTCTGCTGATGTCATGGGCATAATGAAGCAGCTGACAAATTTAGCGATAAACTTTTTACTTGTGGGTGGTAAATTTAATAGTTCTAAAAGAGGATGTTTTTCATTTACCAGCTGAGACTTTGAAATGTTTTCTTTAATAAATGTTTTTACCTGCAAATAGCAAAACCAACTGAATTGGGACAAATTAAATTTGATTCGGAATTGCTCAAATGACACAAGACTGTCCTCGACATAAATGTCTTTTATGCATTTAATTCCATTTGAATACCAGTCAAAAAATGTTTTATCTGTTATCGATGGAATAAATGCATGATTGTGATATATTGGTGAATACATAGTTACATTGGAAATATTCAATTGTTTTTTAAATTTGAGAAACAATTTTGATAGAATTTCGTACTACAACACTATGACTTATTGATTTAATAAAGAGACTGGTTTAGTAAAAAGTAGCGATAGCAATGATGTATAGGGTTTCACTAATGACTGCAGTTCCAATTTCAGCCATAGGGGAGCAGAATTAAGAGATTCATTATTTGGGGACCCCATCTTCCAATAGGTCAATGCGTTCAGATTTGATGCCCAATAATAATTTTTGAACATTGGAAGACCCAGTCCCCCTTCCTCTGTAGATCTAAATAAGTGCTTTTTGGATATTCTGCGTATTTTACATCCCCACACAAAATCTAGAACTAAAGATTCAAGTTTTTGGAAAAAATCTACAGGAATTACAATTGGTAAATTTTGAAAAAGATAAATACATTTTGGCAGAGTGATCATTTTGATAGCATTCACCTTGCCTAACATAGAGAGAGGTAGGGTCTTCTAATACTCAATACACACTTTCAGTTTCTCAAAGGCTTCAATAAAGTTCAACTTTAGTAATGATTCATAATTTTTAGATATTTTTAAGCCAAGATAGGATATGTAATTTTCTGCGACTTTAACTGGATTTTGACTGATCTCAACATTATCTCCTAGGAACATAAGCTCACTTTTGGACCAGTTTATTTTATAACCAGATATTCTACCAAAAGAGTCTACATATTCTAAAAGAAGTGGTAGTGCAACTTCTGGCTCAGAAAGTGTAACAAGTACATCATCTGCATAAAGTGAGATGAGACTCTCTGATGAGCCCACCTAAATAACTATTTAACTACTGTTGGGAAACACCTCTTATGCCATAGTTTTACAATTTATGGGGATATTGAGATAGGATGTGAGGAAAATCTCTGCTGTGGTGGAGGTGAGTTGGAAAATGAATATAATAAAAACACGTTCTAAGTCGTTCAACTTTAAGGTGTTGTCTAACAATTTTAGGTTGGAGTATTTTATTTTTATTTAGACATTGCATTACACCTTGCATCTGGGTGGTGAGCTAAGATAGGATAATGGCATAATAAGGAGGCACACCAAATCTCGACAGCTTTCAGTTAGCTATAGACTTTTGATAGTATAATGTGAATAACTATAACCTTTACTACCGTTTGCTTTGAGTAGTGTTGAATAATAATTACAAATAAAAGCTTAGATTTATAACTATAATAAGAGTTGAAATGTAAAGTGTTATAAAGGAGAGAAGTGTTGGTCGGCTTATCACTTAGCACACGACCATGTGTGTGTGTGTGTGTGTGTGGCCCGCGCTATCAAAATAATTGTGGAATGGAATCTGGAGGAACGAGAATAAATGCATGCTTTTATTTTGTAGAATATCACGCACGACAGGAAGTCAGAGTGCACAACTAACTAACTGATAGACACAAATGATAGTTTAACTAACTTATAGATAATCTTTACTTGATTTAAAAAGTCACTTAAATATACATGAAGTAGTACGTATAATCTTTAAATTAGGGGTATTGATTAAAATTTAATGGAACAATTAATGCTGTGATTTTAAACGTGATGTGCAGAATTGGACTAAGCAAGAGGACAACCACAGGGCTGTGGAAGAGCAGCAAGGAAACAACTCCTTAATTTACAAATCACCGAAGCAAAAATGTCAAAAGAACCGAAAGGTCAAAAATCAGCTATATAGGGGTCTCAAACTCAATTTACCTGGGAGCCACTGGATGCAGAACCTGGGCGAGGCTGGGCCGCAAGAAAACATTTCTTAAAAAATGTAACATGCACTTTTTAATGAATTCCCCTTCTATGCACTTTCCCGCCCTAGCAACATACTTGCCAATCCTCACGATTTTTCCGGGAGATTCCTGAATTTCAGTGAAACCTCCCGACAATCTACCGGTGCAACCATTCTCCCGAATTTGTCCCAATTTTCACCCGGCCGACATTATTAAGAGCGTGCCATGATTGCACTGCCTTTAACGTCCTCTACAACAGTGGTTCTCAATCTTTTTTCAGTGATGTACCCCCTGTGAACAATTTTTTAAATTCAAGTACCCCCTAATCAGAGCAAAGCATTTTTGGTTGAAAAAAATAGAAAAAGAGGTAAAATACAGCACTATGTCATCAGTTTCTGATTTATTAAATTGTATAACAGTGCAAAATATTGCTCATTTGTAGTGGTCTTTCTCGGACTATTTGGAAAAAAAGATATAAAAATAACTAAAAAACTTGTTGAAAAATAAACAAGTGATTCAATTATAAATAAAAATTTCTACACATAGAAGTAATCATCAACTTAAAGTGCCCTCTTTGGGGATTGTAATAGAGATCCATCTGGATTCATCAACTTCATTCTAAACATTTCTTCACAAAAAAGAAATCTTTAACATCAGTATTTATGGAACATGTCCACAAAAAGTCTAGCTGTCAACACTGAATGTTAGATTGTTGTAATATTTTTCCACAGTTTATGAACTTAAATTCGTACTTCAATGAAGTATTATTCAACAAGCATATGTGTAAAGGATTTTTGAATTGCTGCTGTTTTTAATATGTTTTTAATAAATCTCACTTGTCCCTTGGCATACCTTCAAGTACCTCCAGGGGTCCGCGCACCCCCAAAAGAAGACTACTGCTCTACTACATGTCATCGCGCACGCTTTTACATCACACAACCAATGTGCCGGCTCTGTAACATTTTGTGTGAGACTTGTGCAGAACAATGTCAGTGGCTGAAAGACGTACTTGTTCAAAATTCATACAGGTCACACAGACGGTGCCGTATAAACAACTTTAACACTGTTATAAATATGTGCCAGACTGTGAACCCACACCAAACAAGAATGACAAACCCTTTGTGGGAGAATTTCCGCACCCTAACACAACTCAAACACAACTCAAACACAAAAGAACAAAAACCCAGAACACTTTGCAGGGCTACCATATACAACACCTCAACCGACGCAAGTAGGGAGGGTGTGGGCGTGGGGGGTTGGTGGTAGCAGGGGTGTGTATATTGTAACCCGGAAGAGTTAGGTCTGCATGGGATTCTGGGTAATTGTTCTGGTGTGTTTATGTTGTGTTACGATGCGGATGTTCTCCCAAAATGTGTTTGTCATTCTTGTTTGGTGTGGGTTTACAGTCTGGCACATATTTGTAACAGTGTTAAAGGTTTTTTACGGCCACCCTTTGTGTGACCTGTGTAGCTGTTGATCAAATATATCTTGCATTAACAGACGTGCGTCTCACATGGGCAGACGCAACATACAACTGGGTTTGCACGCTGTCAATTCAGGATGTAGATGGGGCTAAAGGCAGTGCCATTATGGCAGTCCCTGAATATTGTTAATCTGGTAAAAATTGACAGGGGCTTCGAGAGAATTGGTGCTCTGAAATTCGTGGGTCCCCCGGGACGCTGTCAAGTGCCGTTTATATTTAACCCCCGGGCCGCACCAACATTAAATTGTCATATCAAAGCGCGGGCCGCATAATAACGTCTCGCGAGCCGCAATTGGCCCGCGGGCCGCATGTTTCAGACCCCTGAGCTAAAGTATATTCAGCAGTGGGTGACCTTCCTTTTGAGCTCCCACAGGTGGAGGAAAGAATCCTCAACAGACGTGAGACCATATGGTTGGACTCAGGTGGTGGACCGCGCGGTTGTTTAAGGCCAGTCCGGGGTGGAAACTGTTTCATCTGTGACCAGCCTGGTCACTTGTCTCAAGAATGTCAGAGCACTTCCGAACAGGAAAGGTTCCGTTGTGCCGCCAGACGAGCACTAAGGCGTGGCAGAAGGTGCCCACAGCAGAAGCCCCAGCAGGAAATACAGACAGGCCCCATGCTGGACATAAGTGTCAACGGACAATGTTATCAGTTCGTGATTGACACTGGTGCCACCCACTCATCTCTGAAGGCAGAGGTACCAAAGACACTGTGTGCTTCCCTTTTGAAGGTCGAAGGCTTCGCTGAGGTCACAAGAATGTTACCTGTCACCGAACCACTTCCGGTTCAAATTGCTGGACACACACTGAAGCACCCCTTTGTGGTCGACCTGCACACACCGTGCCTGCTTGGTAATGACCTGCTTTACAAACTGTACCCTGGCATTCAATATCGCACAGAAGGGACCTTCCTGGTGTTACCTGACGGTACAACCACCAAGCTGCGACACCACTATCAAGGCTCCTCCATATTCTCAACTTTTCTTGCTTTCTTTTAATCTTTTACCTTTCCATAAACCACTAATTATGGTTCTTGGGCGCTTTTGTGTGTTTTCGCTACTTTTCTTTTTCTTTTTGGGCCGTTTTGTGTTTGGTTGTGATCAGCGGAGCAGCAGGCCTTTTGTTTACACACGCGTGGAGCTGTTTGCGCTCTCCTTACCAGGGCTGTGGGGAGCACGGCCGGACCTTCCCCTGGAACTACGGTAAAAGCGCAGGGGAGGCCGTGCAGGCACAAAGATGAGGGAGCGGAGAAGGAAATTAAAACCTGCAATTCCTTCTGTCCTCATGGGGAACGTGCGGTCTCTGGCGAACAAAATGGATTAATTGTCCGATCTCGTTCGAACTCAAAAGGAGTACGCCGTGTGCAGTATTATGTGCTTTACAGAGACTTGGCTACACGCGGACTTCCCGGACCACAGCCCTTCACAACCTCACAGGCGGATAGAAACACACTCCTGAGCGGTAAGAAAAAAGGCGGCGGAATTGCCATCTTGGTGAACGAGAGGTGGTGCAATCCTGGACATATTACTGTTAAGGAATGTGTTTGCATGCCGGACATTGAACTTCTAGCTGTTGGAATTCGACCATATTATTTGCCAAGGCAGTTTACTTCTGTAATTTTCATCGGAGTGTATGTCCCTCCTTCTGCTGACGAAGCTGTTGCGTGTGACACCATTCACACCGCTGTTGCTAAACAACAGACCAAACATCCCGATGCCCTCTTTCTCATTTTGGGTGACTTTAATCATGTTTCTTTGGACTATATTTTACCAACTTTCCACCAATATGTGCACTGTGCAACACGGGAAAATAAAACTCTGGACCTACTGTATGCTAATTCAAAAGATGCATACAGAGCCACTGCCCCCCGCGCACCCCCCCCCCCCCCCCCGCTCCCCCCCTGGACGATCTGATCACAATCTGGTGCTTTTAACACCTCATTATGTTCCTGCTGTGAGGAGGCAGCCCATCTCAACAAAATCCGTGCAGATGAGGAACCAGGAGGCATGCATTGCCCTGCAGGACTGCTTTGAGACTACAGACTGGGAAGTACTCTGTAAACCCCACGGGACAGATATCGACAGCATCACAGACTGCATCACAGATTACATCAATTTCTGTGAGCACTCCATCATCCCTACAAAAACGGTTCATTGCTACCCAAATAACAAGCCCTGGATCACCAGCCAGCTAAAGGTGCTGCTGAATAAAAATAATCTAGCCTTCAGATGCGGTGACCGGGACGAGTTGAGGAGAATAGTTGAGGAAGCTAGAGGCTAAAGTCCAGCAGAACAATATTCGTGATGTGTGGAAAGGCATGAAATCCATCACAGGCTTTGACAACAAAGCCAAACTGCTGAACGGGGGTGCAGACAGAGCTAACGAGCTGAATTTGTTATTCAACAGATTCAGCAATGCACCCCTTACTGGCCCACCCCCCACTACTCCTGTCTTCACACCTCCCCTGAACATCTCTACACAAACTCCTTCTCTGATACCTGTCACTGCTGTTTCCCCCCCAATGAGAAAGCCAGCCTGACACCAGGACATGTGAGACGACAGCTGGAGTGAGTCAATCCAGCCAAGTCAGCAGGCCCTGACCGAGTCAAGCCCTGGGTACTGAAGACTTGTGCTGCTCAGCTGACTGTGATCCTCCATTTCATCTTCAACCTGAGTCTGAAGCTAGAACGGATACCAGTGCTATGGAAAACATCCTGCATAGTGCCGGTGCCCAAGAAGCCCATCCCATCGGGCTTGAACGACTTCAGACCTGTTGCCCTGACGACAGGTCATGAAGGTCCTTGAAAGACCCAAGAAGCCCATCCCATCGGGCTTGAACAACTTCAGACCTGTTGCCCTGACGTCCCAGGTCATGAAGGTCCTTGAAAGACTACTGGAACAGCTGAGACCCCTGGTGGCTCCTTCCCTGGATCCTCTACAGTTTGCATATCAGCCCCATGTAGGAGTGGATGATGCTGTTATCTACCTGCTGCATTGTGCTCACTCTCACCTGGATGGTGGGAAGGGCACTGTGAGGATCATGTTCTTTGATTTCTCCAGTGCCTTTAACACTATTCAGCCAATTCTGATGAGTGACAAGTTGCTCAGGATGGGTGTCAGTTCATCCATTGTCTCCTGGATCACTGATTACTTGTCTGACAGGCCCCAGTTTGTGCGACTGGAGAGCTCCCTGTCAGATACTGTGGTCAGTGGTGTAGGTGCTCCACAGGGGACTGTCCTGTCTCCTTTCCTGTTCACCCTGTACACCTCAGACTTCCAGTACAGTTCCAGGTTCTGCCACCTGCAGAAATATTCTGATGACTCTACTGTGGTCGATTGTGTCAGAGAGGGACAAGAAGTGGAGTATAGGACACTGATTGCTGACTTTGTGGAGTGGTCTCAGGCGAACCATCTGGTCCTTAACGTGGACAAGACCAAGGAGCTGGTCATCGACTTCAGGAAGAGTATGACCCCGGTGGAGCCCATCAAGATCCAGGGCCGGGAGGTGGCAGTGGTGGGGCAATATAAGTACCTGGGAGTTCATTTGAACAGCAGACTGGACTGGAAGGACAACTGCAATGCTGTTTACAAGAAGTGAATGAGCAGACTCTTTTTCCTGAGGAAGCTTAGGTCCTTTAATGTGTGCAGCAAGCTGTTGGAGATATTCTATCAGTCTGTTGTGGCCAGTGCCCTGCAATTCGCTGTGGATTGTTGGGGGAGAACACCAGCAAAAGGGACTCAAACTGGATTGATAAACTGATCCGGAAAGCCGGCCAAACTATTGGCTCGCAGTTGGAGGCGTTTGTAACAGTGAGGGACAGGAAGACACTGGACAAACTGCTGGCCATTATGGACAATCCTGCCCACCCTCTCCACCAGACAATTGAGGGACAGCTGAGTTCATACTCCAACAGGCTCCTTCAGCTTCCTTCCCGCACTGTGCGATTCAAGAACTCCTTCATTCCACACTCCATCCAGCTGTATAATCACTCCCCATACAGCAACAGATAATATCTGTCTATTACCTGACACCTTCTATGTCAGCTACTTCTCTTTGTTTTAATGTCTATATTCTATTTTCTGCTGGACTTCCTCTCTTTTTTATGCTGGGGCTGCCAAATATACTGTGATAGTGTACATAACAATTGGTATATATTGTATACTGTATATGTTATAGACATATTATATCTGTAAATATAATATACTGTACACATATTAAGTATATATTGTATATATTCGCAGATATGTTTTATTTTACATTGCTATACCTAGTCTATTTATACCTGCATTGTCCTTTCCATCCTTACACTTTCCATCATTGTAACTAAGCTACTGTGTTGAACAATTTCCCTTGTGGATCATTAAAGTTTGTCTAAGTCTAAGTCTAGGTCTAAGTCTAAGTCTAAGTCTAAGTCTATGAGCATGAGCTCATACCACAGCCTGGAACATTAGAAATGGCTGACACCTGCTGAGTACCCCAACTCCTTCTCCAACTGTTCTATCAGTGAAAACACTGGCTGACTGAACTGTTTCCGTGTGTACCACCACCCGACCCGCCATATGTTATGATCACCAGTTAAACGACGCATATCAGGAGGCCTTTGGCTCCTTTATATATTATATATATATATATATATATATATTATATATATCTATATATATATATATATATATATATTATATATATATATATATATATATATATATATATATATATATATATATTATATATATATATATATATATATTATATATATATATATATATATATATATATATATATATATATATATATATATATATATATATATATATATATATATATATATATATATATATATATATATCTATAGATATATATATATATATATATATATATATATATATATATATATATATCTATATATATATATATATATATATATATATCTATAGATATATATATATATATATATATATATGTTGGAACCCAAGGTGTGGCTGGTCATGTTGACATATCTTTGCAACAACTAGTATGGTATAAGATGGACCCAAATGCTGTCCCACATTGTTCCCTTGCTCTCTGTCCTGCCTACGAAAACCAAAGACTTAAGTCCAATGATGAAACAGGGCGTAGCTGCCGATGATTGAACCGACATGCAAATACCACATTTTCATTTGTTTCAGTTGTCTGTTAAACACATAGCTATTGGCTGCGTTTCGGACACCCCGGTTGTAGGCTACGAGGAGCTAGCAGTTACACAACAGCTGAGCTAAAACTACACATGACATTCAAGCATATCAAATAATTATAGTTGCTTATTACATGCACAAAGTCGCCAAGACAGAAGTCTGATAGAAAGTATTCAGTAACAAACGTGTCCGCATTATTGAACTTTCTACAACATGAGCTTGACTTAACAAATTATTGTGGCCACCAGGTGTGGTAGAATGTCAAATTACTATCGCAAAAGCATCCGCCATAAGGTTAGTGTTTTTCTAGTATTTGTGTCAATATAAATATAAGCATATTTTGTCGCTTTCACCGTATTAAATAATTTACATAAAATGTAGGGTTGTTATCGCTAAGGGGCCCCCTACCCTAATACTACCCTCCAGTGGTCTACAGAGGCTGAAAAGACTTTCATTGACCTCAAAAATTACCTGTCGTCTGCCTCTGCTCTTGCTGTACTTGACTATTAGCTGACCTTTTTCTTAGATGTTTCTGAAAGGGATAGTACTACAGAAACAGTCCCTTTCTCAGAAACAGAAGGGGGAGGAGGTGAGGGTGGATTCAGACTCCTTAAAACAAAAATCGACAATCATCCGACTCTGACACATTCCATAGTTTTAACATTTTTCAGTTAAAAAAAAACATAAAGTCAAGTTTAGAAGTGGTAATAAAATCATTGACTAAAATGATTTGTTATTCAGAGACCCGACATTGAGCAGACCCATGCTGATGGTGTTATTGACAGGCTTCGATGTTGGCTTTGATTTGGAGAGAATAGGAATGAGATTGTTTAGGTTAGCAGGGTGGCTAAGTTTACCAATGTTTACTCTCTTGGTAGTCAGTAGTCACAACAGGAATGTAGAATGTGCCATGAATTTATGTAGGCATGACTGCTGTCAGGGCGAGGCGGCGTTTGCCGTAAGGGGAAGGCGGAGTAGTTTTAACATTTTTTCAGCGTGTAAAAAGTTATAACTAAATTTAATTCGAAAAGAACGATTTTGCACATCGATAGTGGTTTAGTAGATTAATTTGGAATATGGAGGAGGTGAGGACACATCTGTGTAAAGTTTGTGATTTCATTGATATGATCAATCAGGTACAGGGGAAAAGGGTCTTGCTGACTTGCGTTGACAATTACAGTGGTTGGCCGGAAGCAACCCCAACCTCAAAAGAGGATGGAAAATCAGTAATTAAATGGCTTGTTAATGACCTAATAGCCCGACATTGTTTCCCCGAAAAGATTAGGTCAGATAACGGCACCCATTTAAAAAAAAAATGCTCACTTAGACTGGGTCGAAAAGGCTCTCGGACTAGAACACAGGTTCGGTTCGGTGTACCATCCTCAGTCCCAAGGTAAGGTCGAGAGAATGAACAGGAATCAAAACAAATCTGTGCACAGATCAAATTGAATTTGATTGACATGTTTCCATTAGTGTTAATGATCATTCGAATGTCCCTGAATAAAACTGTTTTTACGGCCTTTGAATTTTACACCCTATGAACTGCATACAGATCAGCCCTTCGCAGGACCAGCAGCTTCCTTGGAAGGCGGAATCAGCGTGAGACCAAAATAGTATGTTTACAAAATGCAGAATTTATGTGCCAGTTCCTCTGTGCAGATTCGAGGATGACAGCGAGCCACTCCAAATTCCCTTTCGCCCGCTGAGAGGTCATCAAGCCCAAGTGGACGGAGCCCAGGTGGACCGGTCCCTTCAAGGTCGTGGAACGGACGTCTCACACCCTTCGACTGGCTGATCTCCAGCAGATGCCACTGCCGACATTGCCACATCACCTGCCCCACTCAACCCCCTGGCAGAACTTACACACATAGTCTCACAGCCCAGAAGACGACGCTGAGAGAGATCTCCCCCCGTTGAGCTGCCGTCTACCGTTGTGTAAATCTACCAGACCTTCTCAACTGCTGTATCATACATCCAAAGCTTTAAAACATCTTTACTTGAGACCAACCTATGTACTCGATGTTATACAACTTCTGTTACTTGTTTTCAGCATAACTATTGGTGTCGTTACAATAAGTGAAAAGTTTGATGTTGATCCCCGTTTCGTTACTTAAATTACCCTGATTTTGATAAACGAAAGGCAGGATGTTACACCCAGCAATTTTCCCTGACAGACCGGTACTTGGGCTTGTTCTAATGTCCTTGTGCCTCAGTCCTTCCTTTCCGACGACAGTGACTGACAAGTGTCTTAGAACATATGGCGGACTTGAAATAGACTGGATAAAGGGGGACAGCAAGACTTACTTTTTTGACCTGTGCAGTGTGATTGACTGTGAGGGACATAATACCTATTATGTGGTAGTAACCTCTATCTTTGTTACGACTCAAACCCTGAACTATTGGTGTCGAAAGCAGAATGCATACTCTAGTGCGTGGTGCCCCTCGTGGATGCAGGTAACCCACTACACAGGGCATTGGAATCCCACTGGCCCCTATTATTACATCAAAACTATTCGGGAAGGGATTACCTTTCAGAGGAATTTTGATCGTTCCCAGAACCCCCTCGCCCTTACAATTGCCAACGTGGGTGTCATGCCCAATTGGCCCAGTCCCTTATATGTCGTTTTGGGGGTTGACCAGACTGCTACAGACTCTAAAGGGATTATAAAAATCAATGTCCTTGAGAGGGCGTTAACTACTTCTGCCCCCTCTGTAGCACCTAAAGTGCCTCCACCTCAGTGACGTTTCAAAGGCTCTCACATCTGTGTATACTAATGACATCACCACTGAAGACCTGATAGCTTTGACCCTAGGAGCGGGTGCAGTCAACCTGTGGCTCAGGTGGATGACTTGCATTGCCAAGAGCCAAAACATAGGTGATTGTTCTGCTGGACGTCCCTTTCCCCACACTTACCCCGCCACTTTTAAGTTGACTGACATAGATGGCTCAAACTGCCTTATCTCCTTGTTTTCTGAACCCACGCCGTCAGGGTGCGATTTGTTGGCTAGTGTGTAGCCTCCTTTTGACAATCCCACCCATCTTCTTCCCTTTGTGGCCCAAAAGCTGAATTATACGTGTTTTCAATTCACAGGACCCTCTTACTACTACTAAAGTTTCCGGTGTCTCTGACCCCTTCAAAGATTGGCTCCAAGGCACCTTTGGCAGGTGGACTGACCTAATTAAGTCTGTCCTGGTCACCATTGGAGTTTTCTTGGCCATCATAGCCTCATGGGGTTGCTTTATCACCCCTTGTGTTAGGTCTGTATGCACCCGCATCATTGTTAGAGCCGTAGAAGTTCAACCCCAGCCTGTTTCTGGGTTTGCTATGTCTCTGAAGGGGGTCAAGCAAAGTGGTGACTTTCGAGAATTGCTAGTTTCCTTCGCTGACCATGACGACTTTGACGTGGTCTCCCTCCATCTATCTCCCATGTAACTATGCTTTTATTTTAGTGCGAACTTGCTAAAACTTTAATGTGGGGCAAGTGCTTTAGAAGTTTTGTATTTGTGTTAGAGATCTTTTGTAGAAGATCTGAAGTCGGATTTACAGAGATAGATATCTACATATATCCATATTCAAGAGTTATTTATTTTCTTTTATAGTCATATTTGAAAACAGCTAAGTGGTGTGCTTGTGTTAACCTTGAGCTTGGAATGAGACGGGTAGCCATATCACCCTTATTATGTTTTCTTGTCCCAGGCTTACGAGGAGAATAGATATGTGGATTCGCTCTGTAGGGGGAAGGGCGGGGGCGAGTGGCATAGGGAAAAATGCAAGACTTCCGGAGTTTTTTCAGATCAACTTGGGTGATGTGATTCGAAGGTGTTGTGCATTGATTGGTCTCCCAAAGCTTTGGAATAAAATGTCAAAATAACTATTCTGTCTGGGATTAATTTAAAATCAGTTTATGTGTCATCAAAAGAACTTGGGGTTGACCATCAGCTTAAATTCCCAGAAAGAGGAACATTTGGTCCAAATGCAACAGTACCATGTACCAAATAAAATGGCTTTGAGGTCAGTAAGCAAAACCAAAATGATTCCGTACATTAGGCGCACTCGTGAATAAAACATATTCAAAAGTGAAGAATTAGATGTTTCTTCCCGATGAGATTTAGGTGAACACAGTCTCTCCATGTGCTGTAACTATATTCTGATTGCATTCAAATCATAGGAAATAACATCCGTTATTTCATTTAAATAATACCTTACATTGCAGACTTACATTAAATACAGTTTAAGTTTGGGTTACCAACTTTTTCACCTCTGTGCACTTCAGAATTTTCTGCTTTAAATATGTTGCTTATTTACTTTCTGTTTACTTCAGAAATACACCCAATGGAGCTGACAGTTGCCATGTGCAAAGTATTCTTGCTGTCCTGAATAGGAATAACAACAACAACCTGTTGTTGCTGTGAGCCCATATAGGAAAAGTCATGATGCAAACGCTAAAAATGACTTAGCATAATGTACACAATGTCACCGCCTGCTGCCATCTTGTGGTTTGTGTTCAGTTTGCTTTTGTTGGTACAGCAGACCTGGTTCTTATTGTTGTCTTCTTCTTAGAATTCCTGTGTTTCCCTGTTGGCGGAGTTGTGAGAGGTGCTCAGCTCTGTCCAATCTTCCAAACAGTATTTAAGCAGCTCCTCAATAGCTGGATGGCACTCGGCAATTCCACTCCTTTGACTGTGTTTGGATGAATACCCCTAGACTCCTTGTATTTTTGCCTAATACCTTCTTGACTATATCCTGTGCCATCCAGCGTGGTATGTACCTTGTAGTTTGCCCGTCTTGCAACTTCGAACCTAGTTTTAGTTAGTTTGTAGTTTAGCTTTAGTTCTTTTTATCACAGTGCTGTTTGTGTTCTCCTTTTTCGCACCGTCGCCTTCTGTTACATTCAAGTTTTGGATTATTGTTGTGATTTACTTACCTTTTGTGACGTAAAGAACTATTTACTCTCAATTCCACCTGCATCCTTGGGTTCCTCTGTTCCACTGTAAATTAGATTGTGACACACACATACCTCTGCTTTCAGCCCGTATTTCCTCCTCCTCCTTGCTTCGCTTTAAAGGCCGCAGCGATGCCCCACTTATGATCATCTACATTAACATTATGATTGTCTACATCAACAATATGATCATCTACATCAACAATATGATCATCGACATCAACAATATGGTCATCTACATTAACATTATAATAATCCAGGGTGTACCCCGCCTTCCGCCCGAATGCAGCTGAGATAAGCTCCAGCACCCCTTGCGACCCCGAACAGGACAAGCGGTAGAAAATGTATGGATGGATGGATGAATAAATAATATGACCATCTATATAAATGATGAATGGGTTGTACTTGTATAGCGCTTTTCTACCTTCAAGGTACTCAAAGCGCTTTGACACTACTTCCACATTTACCCATTCACACACACATTCACACACTGATGGAGGGAGCTGCCATGCAAGGCGCCAACCAGCAACCATCAGGAGCAAGGGTGAGGTGTCTTACTCAGGACATAACGGACGTGACGAGGTTGGTTCTAGGTGGGATTTGAACCAGTGACCCTCGGGTTGCGCACGGCCACTCTCCCACTGCGCCACGCCGTCCCAACATCAACATTATGATCATCTATATTAACAATATGATCATCTACTGCAGCGTTCCCCAACCACCGGGCCGCGGCCCGGTACCGATCTGCACATGAAATTAAAAAAAATAAAAATAAAAAAATAAATATATATTTTTAAAATTATTAAATCAACATAAAAAACACAATATATGCACTATGTATCAATATAGACAATATAAACCCCCCACCGGTCCGCAGCTACAAAAAGGTTGGGGGACCACTGATCTACTGTACATCAACATTATGATCATCCATATCAACAATATGATCATTTACATAAAAAATATGATGATCTACAGCAACAATTTGATCATCTACATCAACAATATGATCATGTACTGTACATCAACAATATGATTATCTACATCTACAATATGGTCAACTAAATCAACAATATGATCATCTACATCAGTGGTTCTCAAATGGGGGTACGTGTACCCCTGGGGTACTTGAAGGTATGCCAAGGTGTACGTGAGTTTTTTATTTTTTATTTTATAAAAATAGAAACAACTCAAAAATCCTTTATAAATACCTTTATTGAATAATACTTCAACAAAATATGAATGTATGTTCATAAACTGTGAAAAGAAATGCAACAATGCAATATTCAGTGTTGACGGCTAGATTTTTTGTGGACATGTTCCATAAATATTGATGTTAAAGATTTATTTTTTGGTGAAGAAATGTTATAATTAAGTTCATGAATCCAGATGGATCTCTATTAAAATCCCCAAAGAGGGCACTTTAAGTTGATGATTACTTCTATGTGTAGAAATCTTTATTTATAATTGAATCACTTGTTTATTTTTCAACAAGTTTTTAGTTACTTTTATATATTTTTTCCAAATAGTTGAAGAAGGACCCCTACAAATGAGCAATATTTTGCACTGTTATACAATTTAATAAATCAGAAACTGATGACATAGTGCTGTATTTTACTTCTTTATCTATTTTTTTCAACCAAAAATGCTTTGCTCTGACTAGGGGGTACTTGAATTAAAAAAATGTTCACAGGGGGTACATCACTGAAAAAAGGTTGACAAACCACTGGTCTACATCAACAATATGATCATCTACATCAACGATATGTTCATCGACATCAACAATATGATTATTTACATCAACAATATGATCATCTACATCAGGGGTGGCTATATTTTTTCTGCAGGCGAGCTACTTTTCAATTGACCAAGTCGAGGAGATCTACCTCATTCATATTTATAATTTACATTGATTTATTTATGAAAGAGACATAATTGTTAACAAGTTAATGGTGTTTTATGATAATACAAGCATGAAGACAAGAATATAAGTTGGTGTATTACCTTAATCTGATGACTTGCATTGATTGTGGTGCTGATAACGTCCGCATTTTCAATTGGAGGACAAAAAATGTCCTACTTTTTGTCCAATACCACATGAAAGTGGTTGGATTTGGCATCTCATTTGTCCAACTTGCATACTCGTTTTTAAACACTTTGTTATGAGAGTAGCATATGTGTGTGTGGCCTTTTAATGTGTTACAGCCGGTGAGTGACGTCAGTGAGTGTGTGGGCGAGAGAGGAGAGGGAACGGTCGCTGAGGGCGGGGGAGTGGCTAGTGTTTTTGTGTGGGATTTTCTACGGTGTGCAAGACGTAAATAAAAAGCCACGATTTGCAACTAATCGCTGGACTCGTCATTTTGCCCTGGAGTCCGGAATTGTGAAGACCCACTGCCGGATAAAGTGAAGGGTGTTGCCCCGAGAATCCATCGGCCCTGGAGAAGTGTCTCCCCTGCGCTCCTTGACTACGGTCTAGGCGCCGGAAGCAGGACAAGTGCTATAACTTTATAAGAAATACATTGGCATCAAACTCCGTAGCTTGCTAGCTGGTGCACACTTGCTTTCTGAGACTCTTATTTTGTTAGCACAGGCAGAATGAAGCAGGTCTTTTATGGTGAAGACAGGAACTGTGCAGTCGGTCTTTAGAGTTTTGACAGCAGGTACAGCCAAAGGGGCTGTCCAAATAAAAAGTGTTTCTCTCCGACCTGTCAGTGATTTTTTTCTCAATAATGAACTCGCAGCAGCCAGGGTCATCTCACAAGATCCTCGGGTGCCGAGAATGTCAAACAACTGACGAAAGTGAAGTCTTGGTGAAGATTGAGGATTGCTCATTTTTATGTGTTTTTTTTAATCCCTAGCTTATGATCGACGTAATGCCCACCCCTGATCTACATCAACAATATGATAATTCATATCAACAATATGGTCATCTACATCAACAATATGATCATCTAAATCAACAATATGATCATCTAAATCAACAATATGATCATCTTCATCAACAATATGATACTTTATATCAACGATATGATCATCTTCATCAACAATATGATAATTCATATCAACAATATGGTCATCTACATCAACAATATGATCATCTAAATCAACAATATGATCATCTAAATCAACAATATGATCATCTTCATCAACAATATGATAATTTATATCAACGATATGATCATCTTCATCAACAATATGATAATTTATATCAACAATATGATCATCTACATCAACAATGTGATCATCTACATCAACAATGTGATCATCTACATCAGGGGTAGGGAACCTATGGCCCTAGAGCCAGATGTGGCTCTTTTGATGACTGCATCTGGCTCTCAGATCAATCTTAGCTGATATTGCTTAACACGATAAGTAATGAATAATTCCGCTGGTAATCAGTCTCAAAAATAGCGTTCAAAATATAAAACATTCTCATGCATTTTCATCCATCCATCCGGTTTCTACCGCACCTGTTCAAGAAGTCGCATTAATGGTAAAAATTGTTTTATTTTTTTTGGGTTAGCCTCAGAAAAACAATGTTATTAAAAAGAATAAGAGACTTATTATACTCTAAAAATGTTGTTTTTTCTTAAAAATACACTCATATAGTTGTATTCAGTGTTAAAAAAAATAAATTATATGGCTCTCTTGGAAATACTGTTATGTTTTACTAAGGAGGACGTGACGGCAAACGGACACCTGGTGGCAGTATGTCCAAAGATTTATTATCCATCCATCCATCCATTTTCTACCGCTTATTCCCTTTCTGGGTCGCGGGGGGCGCTGGCGCCTATCTCAGCTACAACCGGGCGGAAGGCGGGGTACACCCTGGACAAGTCGCCACCTCATCGCAGGGCCAACACAGATAGACAGACAACATTCATACTCATATTCACACACTAGGGCCAATTTAGTGTTGCCAATCAACCTATCCCCAGGTGCATGTCTTTGGAAGTGGGAGGAAGCCGGAGTACCCGGAGGGAACCCACGCATTCACGGATTTATTACATATATATAAATGTTAAAATCACATATCTATAATAATCAAACAATAGAAAACGAACTAACGGAATGGAATGTGAACTATAGATTCAAAAGTGTATGTGGTGTGAGGCTATGTGTGTAGGTTAACTGGAGTGTCTTACCAAAGTGTTGGAGGTGCGTGTTGAGAGAAGCGATGCAGTCCAATAAGGGAAAGACAGGCAGGGTAGTCCGTGCAAGGAAGCGAGGAGTCGAGGGACGAAGGAAGCAATCCGAGGACGAAGGAGATCCGGGGAAGAGTGAGATGCACAGCTCACTTTGCAGGTGACGGAGAGTTCTGCGGGGACACGGGAAAAGACACTGAGAACCACGGAGAGACTGAACACAAGGAAAACAGGATTTGCATAATGCAGGATGATCGCTTACTGTACTTCAACAGAGAACTAAGTTCCCGCAAGGATCCCTAGGTCCACTGGTCTCTTAAGCAGCTCCTCGTCATCAGTCACAGGTGTGTAATGCGGCCGGCTGCGGCAAAGAGTGGGCGCGGTCCGCTTGATGAGTGCAGGGGCGTGTCTGGAATGCGCTGTCAGCGGGTCCTCAGGTTGGACTCGTAGCGGAGGGAGACGCAGAATGCGCATGTCCCACAACAGATACTTTTAAAAATATTTGGCTTGTATGGCTCTCTCAGCCAAAAAGGTTCCCGACCCCTGATCTACATCAACATTATGATTTGGCTAGACAGGACAGGTTAAAAAAATGAAATGAACCAAAAATAAAATCAATAATTCCTATTTGGTAGCCAGCGTGCTAACCTCTGCCTGGCAGCTAGCGCCGCTAGTCATAAACTGCCAACTGCAGCACTAATCGCTAGGTGTCTTCAATGCTAAGATGATAATAACAATATAATAATGATCCATGTTTGTATTGTAAACCTGCAAGGTACAATAAGTATGCTAGTTAAGTAACTGACATTTATAAAGATCAATGTTCATGTTTAAAGTTAAGTTAAAGTACCAATGATTGTCACACACACACTAGGTGTGGTGAAATTTGTCCTCTGCATTTGACCAGTCCCCTTGATCACCCACTGGGAGGTGAGGGGAGCAGTGGGCAGCAGTGGTGCTGCGCCTGGGAATCATTTTTGGTGATTTAACCCCCAAATCCAACCCTTGATGCTGAGTGCCAAGCAGGGAGGTAATGGGTCCCATTTTTAAAGTCTTCGGTATGACTCGGCCCGGGTTTGAACTCACAACCTACCGATCTCAGGGCGGACACTCTAACCACTAGGCCACTGAGTAGGCCCTAGTTAGTGTTAGTGTAAACACTAGTTAACTTTAAAAGTTAACAACTAAATGTGTAACTACTAGTTGACTTTAAAAGTCAATAACTCAATGTGTAACAAATATTTGACTGACGCTTAATCAACTAAATGTCACTGTCCGGAAGCGCGACAGTAAGCATTCATCTGTGCGCTGCACCGAGAGCGCATCTCAGAGAGCGCGCAATGCGCACCCCTGACCATCAGCAGCGAACAGTTGCAATCAATCACCGGCAATCAGCACACCTGGGACTGATGAGGGCGAGCTGGATAAAGACTAGCGGACGCAAGGATCCTTGCCGGAACATAACCTTCTATTAATGTCCCGTAAGCAATCGTTGGCTCTATGCAACTTAGCTTTTTTTCTTTCCCGTGTTTGATTTGTCCCGTCTTCTCCCTTGTGCCCACAGTGTTTTCCTTCCGTTACCTTCGATCCAAGCTGTGCGTCTCGCATCCTTGGACAACCCCCGCCACCTGGATCTCGACTGCCTCCTTTGATCCTCGAGCCACGCTTCGGACACGGACCTCTTGACGCCCCGCTTTGGACACGGACCTCTTGACGCCCCACTTAGCCCCCGACTTCCTGCCCATCTCACGGACCTCTGAGCTCCCATGTCCTCCTGATTTTACGCCTCTCACTCATCACTTCTTGTTAACACTCAGGAATTACTTCCTACATATAGTCTTAGACCATACACCCCTTTGGGTTTTGTCACACTCCATTTCGTGTTGTTTAATTAAATTATATTGTTCATTATTTACAAACCCTGTTTCCATATGAGTTGGGAAATTGTGTTAGATGTAAATATAAACGGAATAAAATTATTTGCAAATCATTTTCAACCCATATTCAATTGAATGCACTACAAAGGCAATATATTTGATTTTAAAATTCATAAACTTTTTATTTTTTTGCAAATAATAATTAATTTTGAATTTCATTGCTGCAACACGTGCCAAAGTAGTTGGGAAAGGGCATGTTCACTACTGTGTTACATCACCTTTTCTTTTAACAACACTCAATAAATGTTTGGGAACTGAGGAAACTAACTGTTTAAGCTTTGAAAGTGGAATTCTTTCCCATTCTTGTTTTATGTAGACCTTTAGTCTTTCAACAGTCCGGGGTCTCCGCTGTCGTATTTTACGCTTCATAATGCGCCACACATTTTCGATGGGAGACAGGTCTGGACTGCAGGCGGGCCAGGAAAGTACCTGCACTCTTTTACTATGAAGCCACGCTGTTGTAACACGGGGCTTGGCATAGTCTTGCTGAAATAAGCAGGGGCGTCCATGATAGCGTTGCTTGGATGACAACATATGTTGCTCCAAATCCTGTATGGACCTTTCAGCATTGATGGTGTCTTCACAGATGTGTAAGTTACCTATGGCTTGGGGACTAATACACCCCCATACCATCACTGATGCTGGCTTCTGAACTTTGCGCCTATATTGTTCCGAATGGTTATTTACCTCTTTGTTCTGGAGGACACCACGTCCTCTGTTTCCAAATATACTTTGAAATGTGGACGTGTCAACCACAGAACACCTTTTCACTTTGCAACAGTTCATCGTAGGTGAGTTTGGCCCCCGCCAAGCCGGCAGCGTTTCAGGATACTGTTGATAAATGGGTTTGGCTTTGCATAGTAGAGTTTTAACTTGAACTTACAGATGTAGCGACCAACTGTAGTTACTGACAGTGGTTTTATGAAGTGTTCCTGAGCCCATGTGGTGATATCCTTTACTCACTGATGTCGGTTTTTGATGCAGTACCGCCTGAGGGATTAAAAGTCTGTAATATCATCGATTATGTGCAGTGACTTCTCCAGATTCTCTGAACTTTTTGATGATTTTACGGACAGTAGATGGTAAAATCCCTAAATTCCTTGCAATAGCTCGTTGAGAAATGTTGTTCTAAAACTGTTTGACAATTTGCTTACAAAGTGGTGACCCTCACCCCATCCCAAGTGAATTACTTAGCATTTCATGGAAGCTGCTTTTATACCCAATCATGGCACCCAACTGTTCCCAATTAGCCTGCACACCTGTGAGATGTTCCATATAAGTGTTTGATGAGCATTCCTCAATTTTTTCAGTATTTATTGCCACCTTTCCCAACGTCTCAGTCACGTGTTGCTGGCATCAAATTCAAAAGTTAATGATTATTTGCAAAAAAAGAAAAAATGTTTATCTGTTTGAACATCAAATATGTTGTCTTTGTAGCATATTCAACTGAATATTGGTTGAAAATGATTTGCAAATCATTGTATTCTGTCTATATTTACATCTAACACAATTTCCCAACTCATATGGAAACGTGGTTTGTATTATATTATATTATGTATATATATATATATATATATATATATATACATATATACACACACACACACACACACACACATATATATATATATATATATATATATATATATGTATATATATATATATATATATATATATATATACATATATATACACACACACACACACACACACATTTATATATATATATATATATATATATATATATATATATATATATATATATATATGTATATATATATATATATATATATATATATATATATACTGTGGAGGTTGCATGTATGTATGTCTGATTTTGATTCTGATTCTCCCAATGACTGCGTGGGTTCCCTCCGGGTACTCCGGCTTCCTCCCACCTCCAAAGACATGCACTTGGGGATAGGTTGATTAGCAACATTAAATTGCCCCTATAATGTGTGAATGTGAGTGTGAATGTTGTCTGTCTATCTGTGTTGGCACTGCGACCCCGAACGGGACAAGCCGAAAAAAATGGATGGATGGATGGATGGGTGTAACAAATAGTTGACTCATGCATAATCAACCAAAAGAGTAACTAGTTGACTAATAAAGGTATCAGAATAAAAGTATCAGGGGGGACGGGTCCTGACTGTTGTTTGTGCTTATGCACCAAACGGCAGTTCAGAGTACCCACCCTTTTTGGGAACGCTCGAGGGAGTACTGGAAAGTGCTCCCCCGGGTGATTCCCTTGTCCTACTGGGAGACTTCAACGCTCACGTTGGCAACGACAGTGAAACCTGGAGAGGCGTGATTGGGAAGAATGGCCGCCCGGATCTGAACCCGAGTGGTGTTTTGTTATTGGACTTTTGTGCTCGTCACAGTTTGTCCATAACAAACACCATGTTCAAACATAAGGGTGTCCATATGTGCACTTGGCACCAGGACACCCTAGGCCGCAGTTCCATGATCGACTTTGTAGTTGTGTCATCGGATTTGCGGCCTCATGTTATGGACACTCGGGTGAAGAGAGGGGCGGAGCTTTCTACCGATCACCACCTGGTGGTGAGTTGGCTGTGATGGTGGGGGAGGATGCCGGACAGACCTGGGAGGCCCAAACGCATTGTGAGGGTCTGCTGGGAACGTCTGGCAGAGTCTCCTGTCAGACAAAGTTTCAATTCCCACCTCCGGAAGAACTTTGAACATGTCACGAGGGAGGTGCTGGACATTGAGTCCGAGTGGACCATGTTCCGCACCTCTATTGTCGAGGCGGCAGATCGGAGCTGTGGCCGCAAGGTAGTTGGTGCCTGTCGGGGCGGCAATCCTAAAACCCCTTGGTGGACACCAGCGGTGAGGGATGCCGTCAAGCTGAAGAAGGAGTCCTATCGGGTCCTTTTGGCTCATAGGACTCCGGAGGCAGTGGACAGGTACCGACAGGCCAAGCGGTGTGCAGCTTCAGCGGTCGCGGAGGCAAAAACTCGGACATGGGAAGAGTTCGGGGAAGCCATGGAAAACGACTTCCGGACGGCTTCGAAGCGATTCTGGACCACCGTCCGCCACCTCAGGAAGGGGAAGCAGTGCACTATCAACACCGTGTATGGTGCGGATGGTGTTCTGCTGACCTCGACTGCGGATGTTGTGGATAGGTGGAAGGAATACTTCGAAGACTTCCTCAATCCCACCAACACGTCTTCCTATGAGGAAGCAGTGCCTGGGGAATCTGTGGTGGTCTCTCCTATTTCTGGGGCTGAGGTCGCTGAGGTAGTTAAAAAGCTCCTCGGTGGCAAGGCCCCAGGGGTGGACGAGATCCGCCCGGAGTTCCTTAAGGCTCTGGATGCTGTGGGGCTGTCTTGGTTGACAAGACTTTGCAGCATCGCGTGGACATCGGGGGCGGTACCTCTGGATTGGCAGACCGGGGTGGTGGTTCCTCTCTTTAAGAAGGGGGACCGGAGGGTGTGTTCCAACTATCGTGGGATCACACTCCTCAGCCTTCCCGGTAAGGTTTATTCAGGTGTACTGGAGAGGAGGCTACGTCGGATAGTTGAACCTCGGATTCAGGAGGAACAGTGTGGTTTTCGTCCTGGTCGTGGAACTGTGGACCAGCTCTATACTCTCGGCAGGGTTCTTGAGGGTGCATGGGAGTTTGCCCAACCAGTCTACATGTGCTTTGTGGACTTGGAGAAGGCATTCGACCGTGTCCCTCGGGAAGTCCTGTGGGGAGTGCTCAGAGAGTATGGGGTATCGGACTGTCTTATTGTGGCGGTCCGCTCCCTGTACGATCAGTGCCAGAGCTTGGTCCGCATTGCCGGCAGTAAGTCGAACACATTTCCAGTGAGGGTTGGACTCCGCCAAGGCTGTCCTTTGTCACCGATTCTGTTCATAACTTTTATGGACAGAATTTCTAGGCGCAGTCAAGGCGCTGAGGGGTTCCGGTTTGGTAACCGCAGGATTAGGTCTCTGCTTTTTGCAGATGATGTGGTCCTGATGGCTTCATCTGACCGGGATCTTCAGCTCTCGCTGGATCGTTTCGCAGCCGAGTGTGAAGCGACCGGAATGAGAATCAGCACCTCCAAGTCCGAGTCCATGGTTCTCGCCCGGAAAAGGGTGGAGTGCCATCTCCGGGTTGGGGAGGAGACCCTGCCGCAAGTGGAGGAGTTCAAGTACCTAGGAGTCTTGTTCACGAGTGAGGGAAGAGTGGATCGTGAGATCGACAGGCGGATCGGTGCGGCGTCTTCAGTAATGCGGACGTTGTACCGGTCCGTTGTGGTGAAGAAGGAGCTGAGCCGGAAGGTAAAGCTCTCAATTTACCGGTCGATCTACGTTCCCATCCTCACCTATGGTCATGAGCTTTGGGTCATGACCGAAAGGATAAGATCACGGGTACAAGCGGCCGAAATGAGTTTCCTCCGTCGTGTGGCGGGGCTCTCCCTTAGAGATAGGGTGAGAAGCTCTGCCATCCGGGAGGAACTCAAAGTAAAGCCGCTGCTCCTTCACATCGAGAGGAGCCAGATGAGGTGGTTCGGGCATCTGGTCAGGATGCCACCCGAACGCCTCCCTAGGGAGGTGTTTAGGGCACGTCCAACCGGTAGGAGGCCACGGGGAAGACCCAGGACACGTTGGGAAGACTATGTCTCCCGGCTGGCCTGGGAACGCCTCGGGATCCCCCGGGAAGAGCTAGACGAAGTGGCTGGGGAGAGGGAAGTCTGGGTTTCCCTGCTTAGGCTGTTGCCCCCGCGACCCGACCTCGGATAAGCGGAAGATGATGGATGGATGGATGGTGTATTCACTTGAGTGAAGTGAAGTAAAAGACGATGGAAATTATCAAGTAAGGTAGAACGATTAAAAAAGATCAGAGATGGGGTCGGCTCACCTTGTGACTTCATTCCAATGTTGATGCCTACCGACCAATCAATGACAGTGAATGAATAAAGTTGATACAATGCTGCCATCTAGTGGCCAGTAAACCACTGACAGTGAATGAATACAGTTAATACAATGCTTCTGTCTAGTGGAAAAACATCAGACGTACGCCCAACAACGACACAAATTCAAGCATTTTTATGCACAAGTTTGGGCCTTCAACTAATATTGCTTTCAAATGTGCTGAGTTCTTTAAAATAAATGATTTTTTTGAAAAACAGTTCGATGAGAATTTCTCAAGTGGCAGCATTTTACTGAATGAAACAAAAATGTGTGTCAGCATTTGAGCAGTTAATGTAACTCGATTTAGTACATCACAGTCAAACATGTACTTAAAAGACAACTTAAAGTCTTCATTGTACAGAGTGTCCCTAAAATATTACATACATACTGTATACACTTATACATAAAATAATATAAACATACTGTAAACACATATATACATGAAATAAAATATACATACTGTATACACATATATACAAAGAGTATTATATACACACTGTTTACACATATATACATTTACAGCTATTATATTTTGTTGCTCTGCGATGAGGTGGCGACTTGTCCAGGGTGTACCCCAGTCTTCCGCCCGATTGTAGCTGAGATAGGCGCCAGCGCACCCCGCGACCCCAAAAGGGAATAAGCGGTAGAAAATGGATGGATGGATGGATATTTTGTTGCTTAATTTGACCTTTTGTGAACCATATTATATTTCCCCAGTAAAAACAAACTAACAAAAATGTAAAGTTTTTGCCTGCAGTTTTATCTTAACATGTGTTAATGTATACAACTCTTGTGTTCACATGTTGTGTTAATGTACACAACTCTTGTGTTAACAGGATGTGATAATGTACACAACTCCTGTGTTAACATGACCTGTTTATGTACACAACTTTTGTGTTAACATGACATGGTAATGTACGCAACTTTTGTGTTAACATGATGTGTTAATGTACACAACTGTTGTGCTAACATGATGTGTTTATGTACACAATATTTGCGTTAAGATGATGTGTTAATGTACATTACTCTTGTGTTCACATAATGTGTTACCGTACACACATGTTGTGTTAACATGATGTGTTAATGTACACAACGTTTGTGATAACATGATGTGTTAATGGTGAATTAGTGAATTGTATTTATATAGCGCTTTTCTCTAGTGACTCAAAGCGCTTTACATAGTGAAACCCAATATCTAAGTTACATTTATACCAGTGTGGGTGGCACTGGGAGCAGGTGGGTAAAGTGTCTTGCCCAAGGACACAACGGCGGTAACTAGGATGGCACAAGCGGGAATCGAACCTGCAACTCTCAAGTTGCTGGCACGGCCACTCTACCAACAGAGCTATGCCGCCCCATGGTAAATGGGTTGTACTTGTGTAACGCTTTTCTACCTTCAAGGTACTTAAAGCGCTTTGACACTACTTCCACATTTACCCATTCACACACACATTCACACACTGATGGAGGGAGCTGCCATGCAAGCCACTAACCAGCACCCATCAGGAGCAAGGGTGAAGTGTCTTGCTCAGGACACAACGGGCGTGACGAGATTGGCACTAGGCTGGGATTGAACTAATGTACACACACACATGATGTGTTAATGTACACACATTTTGTGTTAACATGATGTGTTAATGTACACAACTTTTGTGTTAACATGTACACACATTTAGTGTTAACATGATGGGTTAATGTACACAACTCTTGTGTTAGCATGAGGTGTTAATGTGACACAACTCTTGTGTTAACATGATCTGTTAATGTACACAACACTTGTGTTCACATGTGTTGATGTACACAACCTTTGCAATAACAGGATGTGATAATGTACACAACTCTTGTGTTAACATGATGTGTTAATGTACAAACCCCGTTTCCATATGAGTTGGGAAATTGTGTTAGATGTAAATTTAAACGGAATACAATGATTTGCAAATTATTTTTAACCCATATTCAGTTGAATATGCTACAAAGACAACATATTTGATGTTCAAACTGAAAAACTTTTTTTGTTGTTGCAAAGAATCATTAACTTTAGAATTTGATGCCAGCAACACGTGACAAAGAAGTGGGGAAAGGTGGCAATAAATACTGATAAAGTTGAGGAATGCTCATCAAACACTTATTTGGAACATCCCACAGGTGTGCAGGCTAATTGGGAACAGGTGGTTACCATGATTGGGTATAAAAACCGCTAATATAAGGTCCAGTGTCAATATCATAAGGCGTAGTGTCAGTAACCGTAAGGCATAGTCTCACTATCATAAAGTGTAATGTGACTATCATAAGGTGGAGTGGCAGTACCATAAAGTGTAGTGTCAATATCATAAAGTGTAGAAACACTATCGTATAATGTAGTGTCTCTATCACTTCAAGACTATCATAAAGTGTAGTGTCAATATCATAAAGTGTAATAACGCTCTTATGAAGTGTAGTGTAACTATCATAAAGTGTAGTGTCACTTTTAAAAAGTGTAGTGTGACTATCGTAAAGTGTAGTGTGACTATGATAAAGTGTAGTGTAACTGTCTTAAAGTGTAGTGTCACTTTTAAAAAGTGTAATGTGACTATCGTAAAGTGTAGTGTGACTATGATAAAGTGTAGTGCTACATCATGAAGTGTAGTATATCATAAGTTGTAGTGTCAGTATCATAAATTGTAGTGTGACTATTATAAGGTGTAGTGTCAGTATCGTAAGGCGTAGTACCATTTTAATAAAGTGTAGGGACCCTATCATAAAGTATAGTGTCACTATCATAAGGTGTAGTGTGACGATCATGTGTAGTGTGACCATCATAGGATGTAGTGTTAGTATCATAAAGTGTAGTAGCACTATCATAAGGTGTAGTGTCACTATCATAACATTTAGTGACAATATCGTAAGGTGTTGTGTCAATATCATAAGATGTAGTGTGACTATTATAAGGTGTAGTGTCAGTATCGTAAGGCGTAGTATCATTTTAATAAAGTGTAGTGACCCTATCATAAAGTATAGTGTCACTATCATAAGGTGTAGTGTGACGATCATGTGTAGTGTGACCATCATAGGATGTAGTGTTAGTATCATAAAGTGCAGTAGCACTATCATAAGGTGTAGTGTCACTATCATAACATTTAGTGACAATATCGTAAGGTGTTGTGTCAATATCATAAGATGTAGTGTGACTATCATAATGTGTAGTGTGACTATCATGAAGTGTAATGTGACTATCATGAAGTGTAGTGTCAGTATCATAAAGTGTAGTGTGACTATCATAAAGTGCAGTGTCAGTTTCATAAAGTGTATTGTCAGTATCGTAAGATATAGTATGACTATCATGAAGGGTAGTGGGACTATCATAACGTGTAGTGTCAGTATCATAAAGGGTAGTGTATCATAAGATGTAATGCCAGTATCATGAAGTCTAGTGTGACTATCAAAAAGTGTAGTGTCAGTATCATAAAATGTAGTGTGACTATCATAAATTATAGTCTGACTATCTTAAAGTGTCGTGTGACTATTATAAGGTGAAGTGTCAGTAAGTCGAGCAGTGATGGTTTTCATGTCATTGTACCTAAAGTATAAGATGAAGTGCTTCTGTTCATTTGCAAACTTATGTTGTAAAAATGAGAAGATTAGTTGACAGGTGATAAAGTTAGGTGTGTTCCCTCCCAGCTAGCTGAGTGAACAACATGTCCTGACTGAGTCACATGTGTGATGTCATCAATGTTGTCCTCTAATAGGAAAAAGGAAAAAGAGGAGAGTCACTAACAAGATGGACGACACCACAGAGGAATGGGCCTGACGCCACATGTTACCATGGTAACACATATGACGTCACCAGCGAGAGAAACAAGCTGCCACCAGGGGGCGCGCACACACTGACGTCCTATTTATATATACTGCCTGTGTGTGTGTGTGACATGCAAGCGGCCGGTTAAGTAGCATATATATATAAAGGATGGTAGTAAAATGTAGTAATATTGCGTTGGAGTGAAAATACTGCAATATCACAGTGTGTGTGTTTGTACCTTTCTCATTAGTGTAGAATCTGCGTATTAATGCTGAACTGAAATATGGAAAATATGGAATGAATTAAGAAGTGAATATTTTTTTCATATCATGAATTTAGAGAGAGAATACTACATGATATTTTTTAGTATTTACACTCACACACTACATGATGGTATTTGTTTACACTGTAATATTTATTCATGTAATAACAATAATACTACATCAACAAGGGTGTTAAAACTGAGCTTTTGTGTTCTTAGCACAAATAAAATGAATTAATTGTTGTGAGTCAATTGAATAGAAAGAGAGACTATTTTTATTTGTTTTTGTATCAAGAAGATACAAAGTGATTATGCATGATATCAACTCTAACCTTTTCATTTTTATATCAGTCAAAAATTTTGTCTTGGATATACATATTACATTAATAATAAATACATTAACCATAAATACATCAGTTAATACAAGACAATGTCAACAAAACAATACAATTATTCTCTTATAATAAAAACATAATTATTTTAGGAAAACAAAGTCAAACCCATCACTCCATTGTCCTGATCAATATTCTCTATGCACAATTATTATATTTGCACCTAAAACAGTAATATTTTGTGTGTGAAATAATAATAGTCTGTATATAAAATAATTATATTTTGAATGTGGTGGGAGAGATACCAAACAAAGATTGATACAGTAAATATTTTGGTAGTAGTGGTATCCAAAAAAGGTCAATACAGAAAAATATTGTGGTGGGAGTGAGTGATATCAAAAAGAGGTCAAGACAGTAAATATTGTAAAGATTAACAGTTTTTACTGGAATGTTTTTAATATATTTTGTCCATCATTTTGTTTACAATTGAAATCTAAACAAAAATATTTAGGATCATACAAGTCAAAGATAACCGATTTGAGGAGACTGGTATCACTGTGATACTTATACCAACCCTGGTATGATTCATGTTCATGTATCAAAAAAATTGCCCCTGGGGGATTAATAAAGTACTTCTGATTGTGATTAAGCATGGGAGGAGTTCCTTTGACCTGCCTCACATGAAAGATGAAGTGGGTCATGTGACCACGCTGACCTCCACATGAACCCCACAGTCAGATCCCTGAATGAACTCAGCTCAGGTCAAAGGTCACAGTTGAAGGCTGGGTCACATTTCCTAAACCAGTGGAACACAACCTCACTTCTCTCCTCATGTCTTCATGTCCTCATGTTGTCATTTCCTCATGTGGACATGTCGTCAAGCCCTCATGTCATCATGTGGACATGTCGTGAAGTCATCATGTCGTGAAGTCTTCATGTCTTCATGTCTTCATGTCTTCATGTCATCATGTCGTCATGTCGTCATGTTGTCATGTTGTCATGTTGTCATATTGTCACGTCATCATGTCCTCATGTCCTTATGTTGACATGTTGTCAAATCCTCATGTCATCATGTGGTCAGGTCGTCAAGTCCTCGTGTCATCATGTGGACATGTCGTGAAGTCCTCATGTCGTGAAGTCTTCATGTCTTCATGTCATCATGTCCTCATGTCGTCTCGTCATGTCCTCATGTGGACATGTCGTGAAGTCTTCATGTCTTCATGTCATCATGTCATCATATCATGTCGTCATGATGATATGACGACGGCTCTGACCACAAGGCCTAATGGTTAGAGCAGGGGTCACCAACCTTTTTGAAACCAAGAGCTACTTCTTGGGTACTGATTGATGCGAAGGGCTTCCAGTTTGATACACACTTAAAACAATTGACAGAAATAGCCAATTTGCTCAATTTACCTTTAATAAATATATATATATATATATATATATACATATATATATATATATATATATATATATATATATATATATATATATATATATATATATGCATATATATATATATATATGTTCTGTCTGTCATTCCGTCGTACACTTTTTTGTCCTTTTAGGGTAGGTTTTTGTAGAGAATAAACACTTATGTCCTCATGTTGTCATGTCCTCATGTTGTCATGTGGTCATGTCCTTATGTCCTCGTGTTGTCAAGTTGCTGTGTCCTCATGTCCTCATGTTGTCATGTTCTCATGTTGTCATGTGGTCCTGTCATCATGTCATCATGTTGTCATGTGGTCATGTCTTTATATCCTCATGTTGTCATGTTGTCATGTGGTCATGTCTGCAAGTTGTCATGTCATCATGTCATCATGTCCTCATGTTGTCATGTTATCATGTTGTCATGTAGTCATGTCTTTATATCCTCATGTTGTCATGTTGTCATGTGGTCATGTCTGCAAGTTGTCATGTCGTCATGTTGTCATCTCCTTATGTCCTCTTGTTGTCATGTGGTCATACGTCATGTCGTCATGTTGTCATTACATCATGTCGTCATGTCATCATGTCCTCATGTTGTCATGTGGTCATGTCATCATGTCATCATGTAATCATGTCCTCATGTTGTCATGTGCTCATGTTGTCATGTGGTCATGTCCTTATGTCCTCGTGTTGTCAAGTTGTTGTGTCCTCATGTCGTCATGTCCTCATGTTGTCATGTCGCCATGTTCTCATGTTCTCATGTTCTCATGTTTTCATGTTCTCATGTTGTCATGTGGTCCTGTCATCATGTCATCATGTCATCATGTCCTTATGTTGTCAGATCGCAATGTCATCATGTCCCCATGTTGTCATGTACTCATGTCCTCATGTTGTCATGTGGTCATTCGTCATGTCGTCCTGTCCTCATGTTGTCATTACATCATGTTGTCATGTCATCATGTCCTCATGTTGTCATGTTGTCATGTGGTCATGTCATCATGTCCTCATGTTGTCAAGTTGTCATGTCCTCATGTCCTGATGTTGTCATGTGGTCATGTCCTCATGTCTTCATGTTGTCATGTTGTCATGTCCTCAAGTTGTCATGTTGTCATCTCCTTTTGTCTTCATGTTGTCATTTGTCATGTTGTCATGTTGTCATGTCCTTATGTCCTCATGTTGTCATGTTGTCATGTTGTCATTTGTCATGTCGTCATGTCCTCATGTTGTCATGTCGTCATGCCGTCATGTACCCATGTCCTCATGTTGTCATGGCCTTAATTTTCTAATGTCATCATGTCGTAATGTTATCATGTCCTCATGTTGTAATGTTGTCATGTGGTCATGTTGTCAAGTTGACATGTCATCATGTTGTCTGAAAATAAACCGTATAAGTAGCACAGAATTACATAACATAAATAAAATAGAAACATATTACTTTGACGTGAAACAAATAACATAGATGTTCAAATAATATAACATGTATCAAAGTCAGATATAAAAATACATTTGCAGGCAGACACTTTTTAATTCCCAGTTGACGATGTAATGGACCGTCACACACCTACGGTTCTGTGGTTCTACTAGACCACAGACATCGTGTGTGTGTGTGTGTGTGTGTGTGTGTGTGTGTATCCATTTCCTGATTCAATGACCTGATGTTTGACCGCTAGGTGACGCTCACTTTGTTGCCATGGCGATATGATAAGTGTCCAGGTAGCCTCAGGAATTATGACATCCTCCAAGTGGTAGATTCATATTTCACATTCAGTTTTCACAAATTCACTGAATTCTGTTATAAAATACTTAAAAACATAAAATGAAATTAAAATACATACCCAAACACACACACACACACACACACACACACACACACACACACACACACACACACACACACACACACACACACACACACACACACACACACACACACACACACACACACGCACGGACGCACGGACGCACGCACACACACACATTCACTGTACAAACATACTTATACACATACTGTAAATATACTAATACATATACATACATACATACATACATACACTCATGCATATAATCACCTTTCATGTAACGTTTATTAACTTCAATTTACCTGGGGGCCACTGGATGCAGAAACCGGGTGAGGCTGGGCCGCAAGAAAAGATTTCTTAAAAAATCTAACATGCACTTTTTTAATGAATTCACCTTCTATGAATGGCTTTCCCGCCCTAGCAACATATTTGCCAACCCTCACAAATTTTCCAGGAGACTCCTGAATTTCAGTGCACCTCCCAACAATCTACCGGTGCAACCATTTTCCCGAATGTGTCCCAATTTTCACCCGGCCGACATTATTAAGGGCGTGCCGTGACTGCACTGCCTTTAACGTCCTCTACAACAGTGGTTCTCAACCTTTTTTCAGTGATGTACCCCCTGTAAAAAAAAAATTAATTGAAGTACCCCCTAATCGGAGGAAAGCATTTTTGGTTGGAAAAAAAAAGATAAATAAGTAAAATACAGCACTATGTCATCAGTTTCTGATTTATTAAATTGTATAACAGTGCAAAATATTGCTCATTTGTAGTAGTCTTTTTTGAACTATTTGGAAAAACAGATATAAAAATAACTAAAACACTTGTTGAAAAATAAAGAAGTAATTCAATTATAAATAAAGATTTCTACACATAGAAGTAATCATCAACTTAAAGTGCCCTCTTTGGGGATTGTAATAGAGATCCATCTGGATTCATCAACTTAATTCTAAACATTTCTTCACAACAAAATAAATCTTTAACATCAATATTTATGGAACATGTCCACAAAAAAATCTAGCTGTCAACTCTGAATATTGCATTGTCACATTTCTTTTCACAGTTTATGAACTTACATTTATATTTTGTTGAAGTATTATCCAATAAATATATTTATTAAGTATTTATGAATTGCTGCTATTTTTTTTAGATTATTTTTTATTTTTTAGATTAGATTACTTGTCATCGCGCACGTTTTTACTTCAAACAACCAAAGTGACAGCCCTGTATCATGTTGTGTGAGAACAACATTGGTGGCTGCAAAACATACTTGTTCAACAGCCATAAAGGTCACACTGAAGGTGGCCGTATAAACAACTTTAACACTCTTACTAATATGCGCCACACTTTGAACCCACACCAAACAAGAATGACAAACACCTTTTGGGAGAACATCCACACCCTAACACAACTTAAACACAAGAGAACAAATACCCAAAACACCTTGCAGCCCTAATTCTCCTGGGTAACAATATACATCACCTTAACCGACGCAAGTAGGGAAGGTGGAGGCGTGGTGGTTACTGGCAGCGGGGGTGTGTATATTGTAGCCCGGAAGATTAAGGGCTGCATGGGATTCTGGGTATTTTTTATGTGGTGTTTATGTTGTATTACGGTGCGGATGTTCTCCTATAATGTGTTTGTCATTCTTGTTTGGTGTGGGTTCACAGTCTGGCGCATATTTGCAACAGTGTTTAAGTTGTTTTTATGGCCACCCTCAGTGTGACCTGTGTAGCTGTTGACCAAATATGTCTTGCAACAACTCACGTGCGTACTGCACAGCCAGATGCAATATGGAACTGGGCCTGCACGCTGTCTGTACGAGGATTCTGATGGCGTTAATGGCACCCCCTGAAATGTGTTGGTCGGGTAAAATCGGCAGGGATATCGAGACAATGGTTGCCCTGAAATTCAGGGGTCTCCCAGGAACATTGGCAAGTATGACGCGGTCAAGCGCTGTTTATATTAAACTTGCGGGCCACACCAACATTAAATTGTCATATCAAATTGCGGGCCGCAAAATAACGTCTCGCGGGCCTAATGCGGCCCGCGGGCCACATGTTTAAGACCCCTGCCTTAGAGGAAACTGGGTAACACATGGCACACTGACAAAACACAGTCTATTGTAAATATAAAAATCTACAAGGTTAATACAGCTCGCTTCTCTTTCTTCCCCTCCTTGTATCTGCTTTTTTTTATATTTTAAGTTACAACTAGTATCTATGTACAACACAACTGGAGTTATGTAAAACACAACTAAAGTTATGTACAACACAACTAGAGTTTATGTGCAACACAACCAGTGATTTTGTACTTCATAACTGTTTATGTAAAACATATTTAGTGTTTGTGTACAAACACAACTAGTGTTTATGTACAACTCAAATAGAGTTTATGTACAACACAACTAGGGTTTGTGTACAACACAACTAGAGTTAATGTATAATACAACTAGTGTTTATGTACAACATAAATACAGTTTATGTACAACAAAACTACTGTTTATGTACAACAAAAATAGCGATTACGTACAACACAATTAGAGTGATGTACAACACAAACTAGTTATGTACAACACAATTGGTGTTTATGTACTACACAACTAGAGTTCATGTACAACACAACAAGTGTTTATGTACAACACACAAATAAATTAGGAACAACGCGTGTGTTTATGTACAACACAACTAGAGTGGATGTACAACAAAAATAGCGTTCCTGTACAACACAACTAGAGTTTATGTACAAAACCCCTAGTGTTTATTGACAACAAAACTAGTGATTACATACAACACAACTAGAGTTATGTACAACACAAATAGAGTTATGTACAGCACAACTACTGTTTATGTACAACACAACTAGTGTTGATGTACCACACAACTAGAGTTGATGTACAACTCTTTTAGTGTTTATGTATAACACAACTAGAGTTCATGAACAACACAACTAGTGTTTATGTACAACACAACTAGAGTTGGTTTGTAGAACACAAATAGTGTTTACGTACCACACAACTAGAGTTTAAACATAAAACAACTACTGTTTTTGTACAACATGACTAGTGAGGGCTCCAGTACTCTGGAATGCCCTCCCGGTAACAGTTCGAGATGCTACCTCAGTAGAAGCATTTAATTCTCACCTTAAAACTCATCTGTATACTCTAGCCTTTAAATAGACCTCCTATTTAGACCAGTTGATATGCCACTTCTTTTCTTTTTTCTCCTATGTCCCCCCCTCCCTTGTGGAGGGGGTCCGGTCCAATGAGCATGGATGAAGTACTGGCTGTCCAGAGTCGAGACCCAGGTTCCCTCCGCGTACTCCGGCTTCCTCCCACTTCCAAAGACATGCACCTGGGGATAGGTTGATTGGCAACACTACAAATTGGCCCTAGTGTGTGAATGTGAGTGTGAATGTTGTCTGTCTATCTGTGTTGGCCCTGCGATGAGGTGGCGACTTGTCCAGGGTGTACTTCGCCTTCCGCCCGATTGTAGCTGAGATAGGCACCAGCGACCTCCGCAACCCAAAAAGGGAATAAGCGGTAGAAAATGAATGGATGGATACACCTAATGTTTGTGTACAACAAAACTAGTATATATGTATAACACAACTAGTGTTTATGTGTAACACAACTAGAGTTTATGTACGACACAATTAAAGTTTTTTGTACAACACAACTAGAGTTTATGTATAACACAACAAGCGTTTTTTGTACAACACAACCACTGTTAATATACAACACAACTAGAATTTACGTTCAACACGACTAGTATTTATGTACAACACAACTAGTGTTAATATAAAACACAACTAGTGTTTATGTACAACACAGCCAGAGTTTATGTACAACACAACTATACTTTATGTACAACAAAACTACTGTTTATGTACAGCACAACTAGTGTTTATGTACGACACAACTAGTGTTAATGTACAACACAACTAGAGTTTATGTATAACACAACTATATTTGTGTACAAAACAACTACAGTTGATGTAAAACACAACTAAAGTTTTTTGTACAACACAACTAGTGTTTATGTACAACACAAGTAGTGTTTATGTACATCACGACTAGAGTTTATGTATAGGACAACTAGAGTTTATGTACAACACAACTACAGTTTATGTAAAACACAACTAACGTTTTTTTACAAGACAACTGGTGTTTACGTACAACAAAACTAGTGTTAATGTACAACGCAACCAGTGTTTATGTACAACACAACTAAAGTTGATGTCTATCACAACTAGTGTTTATTTACAACACAACTAGAGTTGATGTACAACACAAGTAGTGTTTATGTACAACACGGCTATAGGTTATGTATGACACAACTAGAGTTTATGTACAATACAACTACAGTTTATGTACAACAAAACTAAATGTTTTGAACGACACAACTAGTGTTTACGTACAACACAATAGTGTTAATGTACAACACAACACGTGTTTATGTACAACACAACCAGTGTTATTGCACAACACAGTGTTTATGTCCAACATAAATACTGTTTATGTACTACAAAATTAGTGTTTATGTACAACACAACTATTGTTCATGTACAACACAACTAGTGTTTATGTTGAACACAACTAGTGTTTATATACAACAAAACTAGTGTTTTTGTAATGTAGAAAATGAGTAATGTACAAAAACTAGAGTTTATGTATAACACAACTAGAGTTTATGTACAACACAACTAGAGTTCATGTAAAACCCAACTAAAGTTTTAGTACAACACAACTAGTGTTTATGTACAACACAACTAGTGTTTATGTACAACACGACTAGAGTTTATGTACAACACAAATAACATTTTTGTACAACACAAGTCGTGTTTACGTACAACACAACTAGTGTTAATGTACAACACAAGTGTTTAAGTTTAACACAACTAGTGTTTATCTACAACAAAACTAGTGTTTTTGTACAGCACAACTAGTGTTTATGTACAACTAAATTAAAGTAATGTACAACACAACTAGAGTTTATGTATAACACAACTAGAGTTTATGTACAACACAACTAGAGTTCATGTAAAACACAACTAAAGTTTTTGTACAACACAACTAGTGTTTATGTACAACACAACTAGTGTTTATGTACAACACGACTAGAGTTTATGTATAACACAACTAACATTTTTGTACAACACAAGTAGTGTTTACGTACAACACAACAAGTGTTTAAGTTTAACACAACTAATGTTTATGTACAACAACACAACTAAAGTTGATGTACAACACAACTAGTGTTTATGTACTACACAACTAGAGTTGATGTACAACACAACTAGAGTTGATGTACCAACACAACAAGTGCTTATGTACAACAAAACTAGAGTTGATGTACCAACACAACTAGTGTTTATGTACAACACAACCAGTGTGGACGTTATTAGTGGAAGAAAAGGTCAATTAGACGGTGTTACATGCTGTTGTATTGGCAGACCCACTATTATGAACACTTTATGGCAACTTGTTGCTAGGCAACTGTGCATAAAATGGTCCGGGGCAGTAATTAAAGAAGAGACACATAAAAGAGGCGCACACAAATAAAAAGGGACATGGTCCACCGATGGTACGTAATTGGAAATGTAAATTATCCGTCCCCTTTCTGCTCCTGTGATTGGGACCATTGTCTCACGCGGCGGGGAAATGATGCTTTATGTGATTGGCTGCTGCTATCACTTCTGCTGTCTGATAAACGATGACCGCTTCATCCACACGCACACACACACACACACACACACACACACACACACACACACACACACACACGCGCACGCACACGCGCACACGCACACGCGCACACGCACGCACATGCACGCACACACACACACACACACACACACACACACACACACACACACACACACACACACACGCACACACACACGCACGCACGCACGGACACACACGCACACACGCACACACGCACTCCTACAGAGTGTTTACTTGTGTGATATCATGTGCAATACAATCAGTCCAGCAGCATGTTTATTTCTGTGTGTGATACCACGTGCGAGATAAGCAGTCCTGCAGTATGTTTATGTCATGATCTGTTGCCCAGATAATGTTGTGTTTAGTTTCCTGTTTTTGAGAACCCCTTTGGTTTGTGTTTTAGTTGCCATGACTGCAGATTGTTTTCACCTGCCTCTGATTGGTGTTCGGGACGCTCACCTGGTCCTGGGCACTAATCAGAGAGCTACTTATTCCCGTTGTCCGCCACACTCAGTCTGGTTTCCTTATTTGCTTCGTGCAACACGTCATGTTGAGTATTATTGATTCCTGATCTAAGCCTTTTGTTTTCTTGTCCACATGCTTAGCTTTCCTTGTTAGCTATTCCTATAGCTTCCTGTGCTATTGGTACACTTATTTTGTTTATCACTCACATGAGTTATGGAAAATAAATCATTTCCCTACCCGCACCTTGTCTCCGGAATTCCGTCTGCATCTTGGGAGAACGATCCACGCAGTAATATACCACCCAATTGTCACAGTTTACTTTTGTGTGATATCATGTACGATGCAAACAGTCACTCAGTGTTGTGTGCAATATCATATGCGATACAAGCGGTCCATCAGTGTTTACTCGTGTGTGATATCATGTGAGATACAAGCAGTCCTGCAGCATGTTTAACTCTGTGCGTTATAACATGTGCAAAGTGTTTACTTTTGTGATATCATGTGTGATACAAGCAGTCCTGCAGCGTGTTTACTTGTGTGTGTTATCATGTGCGATACAAGCAGTCCTGCAGTGTTTTTACTTGTGTGCGATAAAACGTGCGATACAAGCAGTCCTGCAGTGTTTTTACTTGTGTGCGATTTAATGTGCGATACAAACAGTCCTACAGTGTTTACTTGTGTGCAGTATGATGTACGATACAAGCAATCCTGCAGCATGTTTGTTTTTGTGTGTGTAATAGCAATGCGATGCAAACAGTCCTGCAGCATGTTTACTTCTATGTGCGATAGCACTTGTGATGCAAGCAGTCCCACAGCTTGTTTACTTGTGTGATATCATGTGCGATACAACCAATCCTGCAGCATGTTTATTTTTGTGTGTGTGATAGCATGTGCGATACAAATAGTCCTGCAGCATGTTTACTTCTGTGTGCGATACCACGTGTGATACAAGCAGTCCTGCAGTATGTTTACTTGTGTGTGATATCAATTGAGATACAAGCAATCCTGCAGCATGTTTACTTTTGTGTGTGAGATCATGTGCGATACAAGCAGTCCTTCAGTGTTTACTTGTGTGTTAAATAATGTGCGATACAAACAGTTGAGGTTTTGGATTGACATTTTTTCACAATATTGATTATTTTATCTTTTGTCACACCTTCCAGGAACACTACTTCCTTCATCTTGTCACTGTTACATTTCCACCTGAGAAGTATTTAGGATAATCCTTCTTAGCATCATCATGCTAATTAGCTATAAAGGTACTTATAAAAAGTACTCCGAGAAGGTAATACAAAAAGGTACTACAAAAAAATACTGCTAAAGGGTACTACCAAAATGCATTACAAAAAAGTACTACTAAAATGGTACTAAAAAAGGTACTACTAGTAGGTATTACTTAAAAATAATACAAAAAGGTATTTATGAAAGGTACAACTAAAATGTATTACAAAAAGGTATTACTAAAATGTAGTACAAAAAGGTACTGCTAATAGTTACTACTTCAATGTATTACAAAAATAATAATCTGACATGGCCTGTTTCTTGGGTATGGAAAGGTGGTGAAGACGGCTTGAAGGAAGGACAGCGTCGGGCACAAGATCGATGGCACAGTCGTAGGGTCTTTGTGGGGGTAGGGATAGTGCCTCTGTCTTGCTAAATACGGCTGCAAGATCATGGTAGATTTTGGGGACTCCAGGTAGGTCCGTTGGGAATGACACCAGTTTAGGACTCCCCGAGACGGGTGCTGCTGCCTTGAGGCAGCTGGCATGGCAGGCCGTGCTCCAGGCTAGGATCTTCTCTGAGGTCCAGGAAATCTTGGGGTCGTGTTGGGGTAGCCACGAGCAGCCAGTGTCCAGGGGCAGAAGCCCAATTTCGGCTTGATGGGCGAACTCTCGGTCCATGAAGCTTTCGTCGGCTCCAGAGTCCAAAGAGGCCCCCACCTTCATACTTCTCGAGCTCCAGGAAAGGGTAGTGGGAAGAGAATGCCGGGATCTTTGTGGGTCTGGGGAACGGCGGTGTGGATCACTGGTACTCCCCTTACTAGTGAGCCTAGTCTTTTGGCCATGTTGGACACATCCGGAGGACATGTCCGCCCGCAATAAAGGCAGATGTGCTGCCGAAACTTCCTCTCTCGTTCCTCCATGGCTAGATGTGTCCTGCCTAGCTGCATGGGGTCCTCCGCTCTTGTTGGTGCTGGGAAAAAGCCAGATTGGTCCGCCAAGTAGGCCCTTTCGACCCAACCCCTGGAAGCAGAAGAGGCGTAAGAAGTGGTCCGAGTCTCCGATGCTGGAGGTCTGGCCCTCTCATGGACTGCTTGTCTTCGCTCAGAAGCTCGCTCCTTGAGCCTTAGGTCAATGAGCAGGGCCATTTTGATGAGGTTGTGGTAGGTGGTAGGACGGTCTCGCAGTAGGCCGTCCTAGATCTCGTCGTTGAGGCCCGGCGGTAGGTGCTCAGCTCCTACCACCGGGCGGTAGGGAACTCGAGGGTATAGTCGGCGACAGAGCAAAGCCTTGCTGGATGGATCAAAGACATGAGGCGACGTCTCCTCCATCGGAGGGGTGATCAAACACCCCCCAGAACTCTGAACGAAATGAGGTGAAGTCTGTGCCAAGACAATGGTTGCGGTTGACTGCTGCTGTGGCCCATTGGAGGGCCAGTCAAGAGTGAAAAAATTAAAGCGATTCAAGCTCCATCAGAAGTGTAGCGCGAAGGCTGGTGTCGGAAGACCATGTTGCACTGGACAAGGAAACCACGGCAAAGTTCAAAGTCCCCTTCAAAAGGTCTGGGGCTTGTGATCTTTCGTTCGTAAGACAGAGGGGATTGGCACGGGGTAGCGGTGGTGGAAGTGGCTCGTTCGAGTTCCGGCGGAGCGGAAGTGCTCAGGGAGATAGTGTTGGCTGCCAATAAGTTGGCAAGGGACGGCGTGGCGCAGTGGGAGAGTGGCCGTGCGCAACCCGAGGGTCACTGGTTCAAATCCCACCTAGAACCAACCTCGTCACGTCCGTTGTGTCCTGAGCAAGACACTTCCCCCTTGCTCCTGATGGGTGCTGGTTGGCGCCTCGCATGGCAGCTCCCTCCATCTGTGTGTGAATGTGTGTGAATGGGTAAATGTGGAAGTAGTGTCAAAGCGCTTTGAGTACCTTGAAGGTAGAAAAGCGCTATACAAGTACAACCCATTTATCATTTATCATTTAAATGCAGCCTCAGTTTATTCTCCATTGAACAAAAACACTCTTGGTGCTGCTGGAGTACCGTGTGCATGGCTGTGACGTTGGGGGTTGTGGAGGCTTGAGGTGCAGTGGGAGAAGGAGATGGCAGTGAGACAGTGACGTTGTTAGTGGTCAGTGTATTTATTGACAGCTTGAAATGTAAGTGAGGTGTGTGCGTAATCCAAACATATGAAGCTTGACTATGTGTGGTAATCACATGTGAGTAATTACCAGCGGGTGTTGAAGTTGTTTGTTGAGATCGAGTCGGAAGTCCAAAAGGGGCAAGGCAGGCTCGGAAGTGAAAAGACAGGCGGAAGGTTGAGGACTGGACCGAGGCGTCGTGGTCAGTGGACGGGCTTTATATATATATATATATATATATATATATATATATATATATATATATATATATATATATATAAGTCCAGAGAGGCAAGAGGAAGTCCAAAGGGGATCAAAGGAGACAAGACACAGCTCAATGATGAAGAAGGGTGACAGGAAGCTGGAGAATGACACAACACGAGACACAATGAACACCACGGGGAGGGAACACAGAGAGAGCATCTGCACATGCATAATGCTGGAGACGTTTGGCTTACTGTACGGATACGAGAAGCTACGTTCTGGCACGGGATTTCAGGATGTGCTGGCTTATGACGGCAGGTCTCTCATCATGTGTTGATTGCAGATTGATTACAGCTGTGCGGAGGCGCGACCGCGGCCGAGGGAAAACGCCCGTGGGCGTGGCTCGCATTGCACTCAGCAGAGCGCACAGCAGAATGAGAGACAGCAGGAGTGTGACCCATAGCAAGAGGGATGATGATGGAGGGATGCATGACGGAGGGATGGATGATGGAGAGATGGGCGACGGATGGATGATGGATGGATGGACAATGGAGGGATTGACAATGGAGGGATGATGATGATGATGATGATGATGATGAAGGGATGATGAAGAAAGGATGGAGGGATGGAGGATGGAGGATGGAGGATGGAGGGATGGATGATGGACGGATGATGATGGAGAGATGATGATGATGGAGGGTTGGGTGATGGAGAGATGGGTGATGGAGTGATGATGATGGAGGGATGGATGATGAGGGATGGATGATAGAGAGATGAGCGATGGAGGGATGATGATGGAGGGATGGATAATGGAGATATGGGTGATGAAGTGATGATGGTGGAGGGATAATGATGGAGGGATAGATGATGGAGAGATGGGCGATGGAGGGATAATGATGATGGATGATGATGAGGGATGAAGATGGAGGGATGGACGTTGAAGGGATGATGATGGAGGGATGATGGAGGAGTGGATGTTGGAGGGACGGATGATGAAAGGATGGAGGGATGGACAATGGAAGGATGATGATGGAGGGAGGATGATAGAGGGATGGATGATGGAGGGTTTTTGATTGATTGATACTTTTATTAGTAGATTACACAGTACAGTATATATTCTATACAATTGACCACTAAATGGTAACACCCCAATAAGTTTTTCAACTTGTTTAAGTCGGGGTCCACGTTAATCAATTCATGGTAAAGGGATGGATGATGCAGGGATGAATGATGATGGAGGAATGGATGTTGGAGGGATGGATGATGGAAGGATGAGGGATGGATGATGGAGGGATGATGATGGAGGGATGGCTGATAGGAGACTAAAGAAAACAGATGGATGAACGTCATTGGACACTTTTTTATGTATGACTGTGACAACTGCTGCTCTGCTCACTGCAGCGTGTGTGTGTGTGTGTGTGTGTGTGTGATGAGTTGGCACCAATTAAAACATGGTTGCACTAGAAAAGAAGAAGAGGAGTAAACAGCTGCTCTCATCTTCTTCTTCCTGATCCCTCGCTGGTCGCCATTATTCTTCTCTCCTTTCTCACGGCACTCATGTTCTCCTGCTGATACAAAAACTTGTTTTGTACATCTGCTCCTCTCCTATGTAGAGCTATATTTTGTGAACATGAAATGATATAATTTATATAGTATAATATTTATATGTCATTTATATAATGATATGATATTTATATATTACATATAATTATATAATATATACAGTGATATAATATTTCTATGTAATATTTATAATAATATGTTGTATACACAATAAGATATATACATCATGAATATAATGACGTAATATTTATTTATCATATATGTAATTATATAATATTTATATAACATCCATCCATCCATTTTCTACAGCTTGTCCCTTTTGGGATTGGGGGGGGGTCGCTGGGGGTCGCATGTATCTCAGCTGCATTCGGGCAGTAGGCGAGGTACACCCTGGACAAATTACCACTTCCTCGCAGGGCATTTATATAACATATATATATAAGTATAATACTTACATGATGTATGTAATGATATAGCCCTGCGATGAGGTGGCGACTTGTCCAGGCTATACCCCGCCTTCTGTCTGAATGCAGCTGAGATAGGCACCATCACCCCCTGCGACACCAAAAGGGACAAGCGGTTTTATGAATGGATGATATTATATATATATATATATATATATATATATATATATATATATATATACGTATATGTGTGTGTATATATATATATATATATGTATATATATATGTATATAAATGTATATATATATATGTATATATACACACACATATATATATATATATATATATACATATATATATGTGTGTGTATATATATATACATATATATATTTAATATACATAATGATATAATATTCATACTTCATACACTAAATTGGCCCTAGTGTGTGATGGTGAGTGTGAGTGTTGTCTGTCTATCTGTGTTGGCCCTGCGATGAGGTGGCGACTTGTCCAGGGTGTACCCCGCCTTCCGCCCGTTTGTAGCTGAGATAGGCGCCAGCGCCCCCCGCAACCCCGAAAGGGAATAAGCGGTAGAAAATGGATGGATGGATATTTAAATTAAGTTATAATGTAATGATATTGGGACGGCGTGGCGCAGTGGGGAGAGTGGCCGTGCGCAACCCGAGCGTCCCTGGTTCAATTCCCACCTAGTGCCGGCCTCATCACGTCCGTTGTGTCCTGAGCAAGACACTTCACCCTTGCTCCTGATGGGTGCTGGTTAGCGCCTTGCATGGCAGCTCCATCCATCAGTGTGTGAATGTGTGTGTGAATGGGTAAATGTGGAAGTAGTGTCAAAGCGCTTTGAGTACCTTGAAGGTAGAAAAGCGCTATACAAGTACAACCCATTTATTTATTTATTTATATAAGATTAATATATCATTTATATAATGATATAAGATTTATATTTCACATATAATGATATAATTTCTATTCATAATATATATAAATATATAATATTTATATTTCATATATATGATATAACTTTTATATCTAATATATATAATTATATAATATTTATATTTCATTTATATAATATTTATATATCATATGTAATTGTTAAATATTTATGTACAACACATGTAATGATATAACCCTTACTGATCACCGGTCTGAGTACAAAAATACTTCTGATCACTAAGGTTTTGGAGCTGTAGTGATGAAACAAGTGTAAATATGTGAAGTACCACATTGTACTTGGATGCATGTTGGAAATAACACACACACACACACACACACACACACACACCCACACACACACACACACACACACACACACACACACACACACACACACACACACACACACACACACACACACACACACACACACACACACACACACACACACACACACACACACGCACACACACACGCACGCACACACACACACACGCACACACAAGCGCACTCAAGCACACGCACACATTCGTTAGTATTTGGAATGGGGACCAAGTTTTTGATCATCACTTGTGGAGACAAGAGAAAAATTATATTAGTTTTAACTCAGGATGGACACCATACAGAATTACAGTACTATTAATGCCAGGATAACACATGTTTCGCTTTTCAAGAAAACTCAATAAAACTTTAATTTTTACTTTATATTTTGAACAACATTGAACATAAAGAACATAGAAAAACTGTTCTACTTAACCAGTCTTGTTGATTATCTCTTAATCTACTATTTTAGCTGCAATCTCCCTTTGTAGGCCGTAATGCAGTTGTACAAATAGAACTTCAATGCTTGCCATTCCCGGTTTTGGTGAGCTTCCGGTTCGGCCCTCAAACATTTATTCAGTCATTCTTTCCTGGTACAATACCAGAAGGGATGAATAGTTTCATGTGCTTCTTGACAACCTTCACCTCTTTCTGTGTCCAGGGTTGCCTTTTCTGTGCAGCTTTACCTGCAAGTGACCATACAAAAGATGTGTATGAAAATAAAAGAAATAAAAGAAGATTGAGAAATTAAGTTATACATTTGTTTGCTATTATGTCTTTAACCCACAGAGAATAATGCATTTGCATTTGCAATATTTGTGAGAAAACAAAGACTGATAAAACTTGAGTAAAAACAGTTAATGTATATAGTGTACCTTTGTAAGAATTTGTCACTGCTCAATGTCCTGATGATCCATCCTTTTTTTGTTTTGAAAGTTGCGTCAGTCTATTGGGAAGCGGGAATAGTTCATCCCAGTGAAGTGCGGTGAGGTTCATGGCTGGAGAGGCACTGACTTCATCACAGTCCGATTTATAAACATATGAACCCTATAGAGTATCTTATTCACCATTTGATTGGCAGCAGTTAATGGGTTACGTTTAAAAGCTCATACCAGCATTCTTCCCTGCTTGGCACTCAGCATCAAGGGTTGGAATTGGGGGTTAAATCACCCAAAATTATTGCCGGCCGCTGCTGCTCACTCCTCCCCTCACCTCCCAGGGGGTGAACAAGGGGATGGGTCAAATGCAGAGGACAAATTTCACCACACCTGGTGTGTGTGTGTGACAATCATTGGTACTTTAACTTAACATAGCAGGTACTTCAGCTAGTATAGTAGAAGTTCTCAATATTTGGGCTAATCAGAAGTCTAGATTACGACTCGGAGAGTGCAGGACAGACACAATTAAATACTTTAAACGATACTGGTGTTATTTACACATGTACAGTGCAACAATTAGTGGACAGACATTAATAGGAATGGTCATTCAAAACAAAATAAAAAAACATAAAGGAATCTCAACAAACAATATTGGTTTAGTTCAAGTAATTCATAAAAGGTAATATCAAAAGTTTTTCAAGTTTATAGGAGCCATATGAGACTGATCGCAGTCCATATGTGCATTTGCAGTCCATACAGCCACACGGGTTGGGGTTGTGGATATGGCAGTTCGTAGTAAAAGTTCAGTTTATGGGCAGGTTGTACTGTAGCATAAAAAATGCAGATGACCTTAAAATGCCACAATACTCAGTCACCATATTTAATCACCCAAAATAAAGACTTGACATAAATATAAATTCAATCGGATCAGAAACATTGGAGGAAACGGGATTAAAACCCGATGCTGACCGCTCATAGAAAATACATGGGTACGACTAGTAGCTACTATTAGCAAACAAATTCACTTACCAACTCGGCTTAATATCGCAACATCGACACACTCTTTCGTCGCAACTCGGTCCTGATGGTCGGCACCTATAAGTTTACAATTAGTTGTAAAATGGTGGACGGTTGTTTTTACGATATGCAGGCAAACGACATCTTTAAAACATACCAGCTTCAGATGTCCTCAAGTCTAGCCGAATAGTGCAAGAATGATCTCTGGGATCACTAGCGGCCTCTACCACCAGGAGTCCGGAGAACAGGTGCCTCACATAGTCCGTCTTCGGAGTTGTTTTATGATTGCCCAGCACAAGAAATACGTTACACACATACAGTTGTTGAGAAAATACACTGTACATTATATACCTCAGCTAACTAAACGATGGAAATGTATAATATAATTCATACAGCAATACGGTTTCACTGCACAGCAGGCCAGCAGTTAGCCGAGTCATTGCGCAATCCATGGTGACGGGGAGGCTCAGTTGGCTGTGACTCACCACAGGTCTCTGCTCAGTATTTGAACGGCAAATGTGAATATTCGGCGAATTTGAATAAAAATAATCCAAAACTGGTGAAGTTAAATGGAAAAAAACCTTATAGTATAATCACTGGATACATATAACAATTTCATATATTTTTTTTCTTTTTACATGTTTTTTCTTTCCATGATGGCTGCACGTCGCTGGTTCATCCTTAGTGGTTGGAAAGGCAACATCTTCTGTGGGTTCAATGTAAAAAACATTCAGTGTCATGCTTACCATAGGCCACATTTAATAAACCACAAAAATTAGTATTTACTTTACAAACCATTATCAGTGTTATGATGCACACGCCATCTGCTTCTCCCTACCCAGCAGTAGCACCTAGAGGCCCCGCTGTTCGCACAGCAAGACACGCCCCCGCACGTGCCACGCAGACTGCAGCCATGCGCCTCCACAGCTGCCGACAATCACCTATCAACGCAGCTGGTCTTGACGAGAGGCAGCGGCATAAAAACTCACGCCACTGACTGCTCCATGCCGGAACAACCTTTTGATTCAGTAAGCTTCACGGCTCTGGCTCCTCACCTGTGTCCCTCTCTCTTGCTCGTTTTGTCTCCCTCGTGCCTAGTTCTTATCTGTCCTTGTCGTCTGCTATTCCCACAGTACCTCCGTGTCTCTGCAGTGAGCGGTGCGTCTCACCTGCTAAATTCTTTCCCCGGACTCTGACTGCCTCCCTGGACCCTCGACCCCCCCGCGCTTGCACCTGGATCTCTGGACGTCTCTCTCTTGCCCCCACGGACCTCGCTAGGATTTTGGACCTCTCTCGCTTCACCCTTCTGGACCTGTTTGCTACTGCAATCAACACACACTTACAACAACCCCAGGTAACTTATATTTGAGTAACTTCCACACATAGCCTTGCATCCACACACATAGTTGCATACACACCCCATGTACTCATCAAGCCAAAATAAAACCTTTGAGCTAGACCTCCTGATGTCGTGCCGTCTCCTTCCCCCAGTATAAACGTAACAGTTTGTTCCGGCCATGATGGAACCAGACGGCACGCAGATATTTCAAGCCACCCCTCTGTCCCGAGCCCCCTCGACACCTGAGATGTCTGCCATGTCGACAGTACTCCAGCAACACCAGAATCGTTTTTCCGAATTGGAGGACCATCTGAATGTCTCCATCTCTCGCCTGCAGGCTAGAGTGAACACCCTCAGTCCAAACCAGGTGACATTCTCCACGCCTGACACGAGCACCCCAACGACACCTTCCCTAGGGGGTCAGCCTCAACTTCGGGAACCCAAGATTGCCAGTCCTAAATCTTTCGAGGGGGACTTTGAACTTTGCAGAGGTTTCCTGGTACAGTGTGAGTTAATATTTCAACACCAACAGTCTCGTTATGCTACAGATGGTGCTAAGATAGCATTCATGTTTTCACTGCTTTCCGGTCCGGCATTGAAGTGGGCCACAGCAGCTATTAATAAGACTTTGGGACTGAGCTCCGATTACGTTGCTTTTCGTACTGAGTTCCTCGCAGTCTTCAACCACCCAGTCGATGCTGGGGACGCCGCCACAAGGCTGCACACAATCCGGCAGGGCTCCCGCTCCGTAGCCGCTTACACTCTAGAGTTCCGCACTCTGGCAGCTGACAGCGAATGGGGAGACAAGGCACTACAGAGCGCTTACAGGAGAGGCCTTAGTGAGACCATAAAGGACGGCTTGCTGCGGGACCGACCTTCCTCCTGCCGGGAGCTCATCGAGTTGGCCCTGCTTTTCGACCAAAGACTGTTGGAACGTGCCGCAGAAAGAGACCAAAACCCCTCCAGCTTCACATTGACACCCCTACCTCGACCTGCCGACCGTTGTCTTGCAGGACAGACATTTCCCCCGACTATGTCCCCTGCTACTATCACGGAGCCGATGCAGATAGGCAGGTCTCGATTGTCGACTGAGGAACGGGAGAGAAGATTCCGGCAACGTCTCTGCCTCTACTGCGGCCTTGCGGACCACATCATCCGCCACTGTCCTTCGCGACCGAGGGACCTGGCTCCCCAACCAAGAGGTATGCTGGTGAGCCATACCGCCGTCCCCACCTTAAAGAGGGAGAGAATGGATCCTGGCATACTGTTTCCTGCGACCTTGGCCTGGAACTCGAGGACATTATCAGTTGGGGCCTATTTGGACTCCGGGGCAGACGACAGCTTTATCGACTTTGAATATGCACGAAGAACCGGGATCCCCATGGTTCCTCTCGATACCTTCCTCTCCGCTCAAGCTTTGGACGGACACCCTTTAGGTCCCATCAAACACCGCACTATACCCCTGTCATTGACCCTCTCAGGCAACCATACTGAGACCATCAGCCTCTGGGTACTGGATGCCCCATTAGCCCCCTTTATCCTCGGCCGCTCCTGGCTTTGTCAGCACGACCCCCATATATCCTGGTCATCTGGCAGAATACTGGCATGGAGCACTTCCTGCCACGCGCACTGCCTCAGGTCTGCAGTAGCTCCCCCTTGCAGACTCAAGCCCACTTCACCACCTCCCGATCTATCCCGTGTTCCTTTGGCGTACCATGACCTGGCGGCTGTCTTCAGCAAGGAACAAGCTCTTTCTCTTCCACCCCACAGACCCTATGACTGCGCGATTGACCTGATCCCCAACGCGGTCCTCCCGTCCAGCCGTCTGTATAATCTGTCCCTCCCTGAGAAGCAAGCCATGAGTGACTACATCTCTGAGTCTCTCACCTCCGGAATCATCACCCCATCCAAGTCACCGGTGGCAGCAGGGTTTTTTTTTGTTAACAAGAAGGACGGTTCTTTAAGACCCTGTATTGACTACCGACAACTCAATTGCATTACCGTTAAGAACAAATACCCATTACCCCTCCTGAGCTCATCCTTTGAGCCCCTCGCCCCTGCCACCATTTTCACAAAGTTGGATTTACGTAATGCCTACCACCTGGTGCGCATCAAGGAGGGTGATGAGTGGAAAACGGCATTCAATACTCATCTGGGCCATTTTGAGTACAGAGTCATGCCGTTCGGGCTCACAAACGCACCTGCTGTCTTCCAAGCCCTTGTGAACGACATTCTAAGAGACATGATCGATCGGTTTGTTGTTGTTTACTTGGATGACATTCTAATTTTTTCTAAGGATCTACAGGAGCATCACCGACACGTCCGCGTCGTTCTTCAGCGACTCCTGGAAAACCGCCTCTTCGTGAAAGCCGAGAAATGTGAGTTTCACGCAACATCTGTTGACTTTCTGGGCTTTATCATTGAAAGCGGTCATATCAAGGCTGACCCCAAGAAGGTGGAAGCAGTAGTGGAGTGGCCCAAGCCTTCTACTCGGACGGAGCTAAGGCGCTTCCTGGGATTTGCGGGATTTTACCGACGGTTCATTAAGGATTTCAGTAAGGTGGCCGCACCACTCCATGCTCTCACATCTACCAACATTCCCTTTCAGTGGACCCCAGAGGCCGGGAGGGCCTTTTGGAGCCTCAAGAGGAGTTTTGTCTCTGCCCCTATCCTTGTTCATCCTGACCCAGACTGCCCATTTATTGTTGAGGTGGACGCCTCCGATTCAGGGATTGGGGCGGTGTTGTCTCAGCGCTCCAGGTTAGATAACTGTATCCATCCCTGTGCTTATTTTTCCAGACGCCTTTCGCCTGCAGAACGTAACTATGATGCTGGTAACAGGGAGTTGCTGGCAGTCCACGGCGCTTTGACAGAGTGGAGACACTGGCTTGAAGGGGCCAAACACCAATTTCAGGTCCTCACAGATCACCGCAACCTCCTGCATGTCCGGTCAGCTAGAAGGCTGAATGACCGTCAGGCCCGCTGGTCCCAATTCTTTTGCCGGTTTGACTACGTCCTCTCGTACAGGCCGGGCTCCCGCAATACTAAGGCTGATGCCTTGTCCCGGAAATTCTCGGAGGAGCCCGCCTGCACCGTCTCTCAAGAAACCATCATTCCTCCGGCCCGAATTATCGGCATGGTCACCTGGGAAGTGGAGAACCAGGTTCAGCGTGCCCTGCGCTCCAATCCCGGACCTAGGGGCGGACCCCCCAACAAGCTTTTTGTTCCCCGAGAACTACGCGCCAAGGTTCTGGACTGGGGGCATTCCAGCATCATCGCCTGCCATCCGGGATTCCAACGCACACTCTCCTTCATTCGACGGCGGTTCTGGTGGCCGTCGATGGCTTTGGATATACGTGAGTTTATCGCAGCATGCAGTACCTGTTCTCGTAACAAGTCTTCCCACAGACCGCCGGCGGGCCTGCTGTGCCCCCTAACTGTCCCCGGTCGTCCCTGGTCACACATCGCGCTGGATTTCATCACTGGATTTCCCTCATCCCGAGGTAACACCACCATCCTTACCATCGTTGATCGCTTCTCCAAAGCCGCACATTTTGTCCCTCTGCCTAAACTTCCCTCTTCTTCCGAGACGGCCGACCTCCTTACCACTCACGTGGTTAAGCAGCATGGCATTCCCATGGACATTGTGTCTGACCGTGGCCCCCAGTTCACTTCCCGGTTGTGGCAGTCATTTTGTAAGGGGATTGGGGCTACGGTCAGTCTTACATCAGGATACCACCCACAGAGTAACGGCCAAGCAGAGAGGACAAACCAATGTGTTGAGACCATGCTACGCTGTGTTACAGCCCGCCAACCTGCCTCTTGGAGCAAGTTCTTGCCCTGGGTCGAGTTCGCCTACAATTCTATGAAGAGCTCGGCCACAGGTTTGTCACCATTCGAGTGCTCCCTCGGTTACCAACCCCCTATATTCCCCCAACAAGAGGCCGAAGTGGCCCTCCCTTCTTCTCGTAGGCACATCAAGAAATGCCGTCAGATTTGGAAAACCGCCCGTGCTGCCCTGTTGAGGGCCTCCGAAAGAATGTGCCGCAGTGCCAACCGGCGGCGCATTCCGGCTCCATCCTACACTCCTGGACAACAAGTCCTGTTACGGGCCAAAGACCTCCACCTACAGGTACCTTCCCGTAAACTTGCACCGCGGTTTGTAGGACCATATACGGTGGAGGCCATCATCAACCCAGCATCTGTTCGTCTGTCTCTTCCCCCCTCAGTGAAGCGACATCCGGTGGTCCATGTATCCCAAATTAAGCCTGTTTGTAGTTCTCCACTTTCTTCCCCTGACCCTATTCCGCCCCCTCCTAGAATTCTGGATAACGGTGACCCAGTTTGGACCGTCAAGGAGATCCTTGGGGTCCGTCGGCAAGGTAGGGGTCTGGTATTTTTGGTAGATTGGGAGGGTTATGGTCCAGAGGATAGATCCTGGGTGCCGGCCTCCTACCTTGCTGATCCCTCCCTTCTGAAGAACTTCTATCAAGCCAACCCTGGAGCTCTCCGGCGCTCGTCGGGAGCCTCGCATAAGAGGGGGGGCACTGTTATGATGCACACGCCATCTGCTTCTCCCTACCCAGCAGTAGCACCTAGAGGCCCCGCTGTTCGCACAGCAAGACACGCCCCCGCACGTGCCACGCAGACTGCAGCCATGCGCCTCCACAGCTGCCGACAATCACCTATCAACGCAGCTGGTCTTGACGAGAGGCAGCGGCATAAAAACTCACGCCACTGACTGCTCCATGCCGGAACAACCTTTTGATTCAGTAAGCTTCACGGCTCTGGCTCCTCACCTGTGTCCCTCTCTCTTGCTCGTTTTGTCTCCCTCGTGCCTAGTTCTTATCTGTCCTTGTCGTCTGCTATTCCCACAGTACCTCCGTGTCTCTGCAGTGAGCGGTGCGTCTCACCTGCTAAATTCTTTCCCCGGACTCTGACTGCCTCCCTGGACCCTCGACCCCCCCGCGCTTGCACCTGGATCTCTGGACGTCTCTCTCTTGCCCCCACGGACCTCGCTAGGATTTTGGACCTCTCTCGCTTCACCCTTCTGGACCTGTTTGCTACTGCAATCAACACACACTTACAACAACCCCAGGTAACTTATATTTGAGTAACTTCCACACATAGCCTTGCATCCACACACATAGTTGCATACACACCCCATGTACTCATCAAGCCAAAATAAAACCTTTGAGCTAGACCTCCTGATGTCGTGCCGTCTCCTTCCCCCAGTATAAACGTAACAATCAGGGATTGAATAGTGTTTGTCCTCTTTGGTGAAGTGAAGTGAAGTGAATTATATTTATATAGCGTTTTTCTCTAGTGACTCAAAGCGCTTTTACATAGTGAAACCCAATATCTAAGTTACATTTAAACCAGTGTGGGTGGCACTGGGAGCAGGTGGGTAAAGTGCCTTGCCCAAGGACACAACGGCAGTGACTAGGATGGCGGAAGCGGGGATCGAACCTGCAACCCTCAAGTTGCTGGCACGGCCACTCTACCAACCGAGCTATACCTTCCTCTTCAGTTTGCACATCACTTTCTGTGGTAGACAAAACATGTTACGTTTATAATTGAGTTCAAACCAAACAAAAGGATGGAAAAAAAAATTAAAGAAAAAGGAAACAACAATGATGAAAACATACCATTGGAAGAATGTCTCACTGCACAATGTTCTGATGATCCATCACTTTGTTTTGAAAGTTGTGTCAGTCTGTTGGGGGTGATATTTGTTCATACTCAGTGGTTGGTAAGGTCACGTCTTCTGTGGGTTCAATGCAACAAACATCCAGTGTCATGCTTACCATAGGCCGCATTTAATAAACCACGCAAATTAATATTGACATTACAAACCATTATCAGGAAATGAATGGTGTCCATCCTCTCTGGTTAGATCTTCATCTTCAGTTTCCAAAACACATTCTGTGATACATATAACATGTTAAGCTTATAATTGAGTTCAAACCAAACAAAAGGATGGAAAAAAAATAAACAAAGGAAACAACAAACATGACAACATACCACATGGACCAATTGTGATTTCATCTAAGTTCTTGTCATGGAACTCTGATAGTCGACCTTGCTCAAGTGCCATCAAAACTTTGCTGATTTTTGCCAGCTGCAGTGTCTTTTCAGGGAGTTTATAGAACTCGCGTTAGATTCTAATATCATGGCCAAGAAAGTTGGCCAGCTGGGCCATCTCTGTGTCTGTCATATTTGGCACAGTTGAAAGGGTGGCATCATGTTTTCGTAGTGTTGTGGATGTAAGTGACGCAGGACACTTTGCATGACATGTTTTTCCATAGTCTCATATGCAGTCAGAACCACGGACATGCGTCATCACTGTGGGTCTTGCAAACAGGTAACTGTTGTCTTTGAGAACCCCACACGTTTCTCTGTACTTAACGAGAAGTTCTAATGCACACACCATTTTCGGAGTCAAGAAATTAGGAACAGGTCTGCCCCCGTTTTCTCCTGATGACAATCTTTGAAAAATGTCTGCAGAGTTTTTTTTCACAACAGAGTGCCCACTCAACATCTTCATGAGGATCAGTTGTGTCTCTTGACAAAAAAGCCAACAAGGGCATGGCTGCTACCTCTCATTCTCTTCGTCTGTTAAAAAGAATGATCTGTGTCAAACATACTTTTGTTAGGTCTGACCAGGCCTTTGTGGAAGAATTTTCAGATAGCGCACTGCTGCACTCATCATGCATTTGACTGAGAAACTGATGCATTTTTTTAACATCCTCGGTGCAGGGCATAAGTTGGGGTACATTCCACTTTCCTTCAGCTATGTTCCTCAGGGCTGTTGCAGGGATCAACTCGTTCCACTTCTCACGATGGACATCTTGGAACTGAGTGGCATTCCTGACCAAATCTTCATTGTTGTTTATCAAACCTTGTGATTTCAAAAGTTTGCTGACTTTAACCAGGGAATTCCCAAGTTTATTTGCCAGTGATGGAATCCAGA